>NW_027178660.1:0-6317 GCF_019968985.1 Porospora cf. gigantea B | reverse complement strand
TTCCGCAAGTGTGTGCAAACTTCTTTCTGGCGTGGGCGGAGTTGCCTACTGTGACGTCAAAGGAACCCAGAAGTTGGCTGAGTTCCTACAGGGCATGGCGTCGGAGGTCATCAGCCGTGGTGTCACTTTCAAGAAACGAGAATCCTTGTTCGACGCATCCAGGCCTCGAACTGTCTGCTACGTCCACCTGACTCCGTCCGTACCATATTTCAGCGCCAAGAGCACGTTTCTGCGCTTTCTCCAGGACTTCCAAAGTGCTCTCCGTCAAACGATCAATCAGGCGATTCAACAAACTTTAAACAGTCAAGGTACTGTGGACCCTGTGGTACACTGTGTGGTCAGAGCTGATCGAGGGGTTTTGCGAGACTCCACATGGCACTTACTGTTCCGCGTCCTGTCTGAGGACTGCACCATGATCAACCCTCAGGAGGCGGCTGCGGTAGCATTCACATTCGTGTTGTTTGACAGAGAGATGGACAGTGCGCCTGGCTTGTTGAACAACCTGCCATGGCTGGAGACTTCCACAGTCGGCCTTACGCTGCTGTCCGACGTGGCTGAACGGGCACTACAGCGCCTCCTATTTGGCCCGTCTCTATTTCCTGTGGGCTTTTCCAGGCTCTTATCAGCGCTCAATGCCTTCCAAGTAAGCCACATGCAGATCACTTTGCTGAAGGCTGATCTGATCCGCGTGTTAGAGGACCACTTCTCCGGAAATTACCTGCGCTTCATTGTTCGCGCACAGCAGTCTGCTGTTCGCGCCGCGTTGCGAGCTATGCCCGCCAACCTAGCTGTCTCCTTCCTCCACGTTCTCGATGGAATGGGTCGGAATTCGGACATCGGAGAGAACATGACACGGTTCGAGGCTCTCTGCGAGGCTGCCTCATGGGCCACCCTGTCAGTAAAACTCGCTTTCAGAGGGTTACTAGCCATTCTTTCCGCAGTAACCTCTGGGGACTTCTGGTCGCATTTGGCGCTGCTGGGACCCCTCCTCGACTCCATTTCCAACACGTCACGATTCAATGTCGCGTCATCATCATTCCGACAGGTGCTGGCCGACAAGATCCTACCCGGCCGCGAGCCCCTGTTGGCAGAGGAGCTGGCTGCGGTTCGAGATAACAACCTGGACCTGTTGATTGCGGTGGATGATGGCTATCCCTCTGACCCCGTGCAGGATCTCTTCGTCTCAGGCCTGTCTGCGCTTCCCGCCGCTGACGCGTTCATCGGCCACATCGGGCGAATACGTATTAAGTTCCGCGCCATGATGCAGCTGTCCAGTCTGCCCATGCCGGGTCCAGTCAGTGACGACGCTCGTGAACATATTGTGGGAGGCGCAAGTGAAACCTGCGAGCGCTGCTCCGACCCGTCTGAGTTGTCTGGTCTCCTGCGCATCCTGGCGGAGTTGTCGCCGTCTTCGGACGCCTGGACTGCCTTCTGCCACTTCCTCCAGAAGTGTGCCCCCAGTATAGGTTGCCAATGCCAGCAGTGCCTGGTCTTCCGCTTTGCGCGCCTCGTCAATGATTTGGAGGCCATCCGCTGCGTCGACATAACCCGCATCGGAAAGGTTAACCCCCCAGACCAAATAGATGCGATGAGCATCAAACGAATGTTGAAGGCTGTCAGACTGCGTCGACTGTTTTTTCTGTAACAAATCAGCAAATGCCACCCAAAACGACCTCTCAGTCTGAGGAGACCGAATCCGAAACCAAGGTTGTCCTCAGAAGTGAAGACCGCAAGGCCATAAACAAATCTGTGTGGCAGATTATCAAAAAGATCAAGAAACGCAAGGCGAGTCTTCGAAGTCGAGAAGGCGACTGATGTTGGTCTCTATGTAGTGGTCGAGGTCGTCGTCGGCCATCAGAGGGGCCGACCCTCGACGGCGCTCACTTGTCAGCGGAACGTACTCGAGGTGCTCAACCTTGTTTGTGATTGAGGTTAGAGCATCTTCCATTCCATTCAAATGTGCCCGGATGTTGTCAAACGTAGATACATCGTCGCTTGACAGGGAGTTCCGCGCCACAAAGGTCTGTGGAGGTGATTCCGCCGCCACAGAAACAAGCGGCTGCCGTTCATCGATCAGGAGTGGCGCGTTAGTGCGCCAGTCGGTGGTGTCACTGCTGTATTCTTCTTCCTCTCCTAAACTAGGAAGCGCCGACGAGCACTTCGAAACACTTTGCTCCCCTGGGAGGACACCAAGTGCGCCAGCGCAACCATAATTGGATGTGCTGTCTAGAGAAGGGTACAACGTCCCTTTACGCACAGGGCACTGCTTTGTCGATACGTCAGTCCTCCAACCGAGTTCGGTAATTGTATCCAGGACACAGTCGGCGCGGGCGTCGTCTTCCACGCCACACCAAACAATACGAGTGCCTTCGGAGAGCACGGCAAAACGCCTAGCCCGAATGCCCATTTGGAACTCGTCGGCATCAATAGCCATTCCCAAGGCCTCAGTTAGCATCGCGGACCAGTCTGAAACAAGCCTGAGGTCCTTGGGTAGCGATAAGTCCTTACGCCAGGCTTGCACCACGTAAGCGTCATTGACGGTTATGCAGAATACGTGAGGGATACAAGCCTTTACCTCGTCCCAGAGCTTCACATACTCTGACAAATGAATGTTACTGCCATGAGAGAAGGCTCCTGGTGTGCCGATCAACAGCGATCTGTTGGAACCCACCGCATCGAACAGCGTCTGAATGGCGACCGCATAAGTAGCCTACCTGGACTTGGTTTTTCCGGGTAAGAATTGGATTGGGCAATCGCGGTACTTTCATCGATGATGACATTTTAGCCCCACGTAGTTATCGCCGAAATACGCTGAACTCGTTGAAAACCCCCAAAATGTCAGAGGCTCTCGTAGTGAACTCCATCAGGTGCCTGGGCGCGGCGCTGCCGACGCTTGCCAACTCTGGACACCCTGGCGCTCCTATGGGATGCGCTCCCATGGCCCATTGCCTGTTCGGACGGGAAATGCGATTCGATCCCAGCGACGTTGAGTGGATGAACAGAGACCGGTTCGTCCTGTCCAACGGTCATGGTTGTGCACTTCTGTACACCATCTTGCATCTCAGTCACAATCAGCTGTCCCTTGATGACCTTCGCAGCTTTCGTAAAATCGGTTCCAAATGCCCAGGTCATCCTGAGAATTTCGCCACCCCTGGTGTGGAAGTAACCACCGGTCCGCTGGGACAAGGGATCTCCATGGCTGTGGGCCTGGCTGCTGCTCAGAAGCACATGGCTGCCACGTTTAACAAGCCGGCCTTTCCTATTTTTGACTCTCGTGTCTACGCCATAGTAGGAGACGGCTGCCTGCAGGAGGGTGTTGCCTCGGAGGCCTCTTCCCTTGCTGGGACGTGGAAGCTCAACAACCTGTGCGTGTTGTACGATGCGAATGGAATCCAGATCGACGGATCCACTGAGTTGGCTTTCACCGAGGACGTTGCTATGCGATATGAGGCTTATGGCTGGAACGTGCTACACGTCGAGGTCGGGGACACCGACTTGGACGCCATATCCAAAGCAATCCAGGCGTCGAAGACCGTTGACAAGCCTACGATTGTCATCGTAAGAACCACCATTGGCTTTGGTTGTGGAAAACAGGGCACCGCTGCAGTGCATGGTTCCCCATTGAAGATGGATGACATTCTCGCCTACCGCAAGCAATTCGGATTGGAAAGCGACGACATCCTGCAGGTTCCCAGCACGGTGTACGACTTCTACGCTGGGGTAAAGCAGAAGAACTCGGAGATAAGGCAAGAGTGGGATACCCTTTTTGCTAAGTACTCTGCTGCATTCCCCAGCGAGGCAAGCGAGATCCTCAGACGCTTCAAGGGAGACCTTCCTTGTGATTTCGTCAAATCCCTACCCGTCTACACCTCCGAGGACAAGGTCGACGCAACCCGAAACCTGTCCGGCAAGGTGCTTAACGCGGTAGCCGCTGTGATGCCGGAAATTGTTGGAGGCTCTGCCGATTTGACCAAGTCCAACATGACAGAACTCTGCCATACCGCCGATTTTTCTACGGAGAATTTCGGGGGCAAATACATCCGCTTCGGTGTGCGCGAACATGGTATGATGGCTGTGGCCAACGGCATGCTGGCCTTTGGCGGAGTACGTCCTTTCGGAGCCACCTTCCTCAACTTTATCACATACGCGTGGGGTGCCATTCGGCTTGCCGCCCTGAGTAGGTGGCCGGTGCTTTGCATCGCCTCTCACGACTCTATCGAGTTGGGCGAGGACGGACCCACTCACCAACCTGTGGAGGTGCTCCCGCTGCTTAGAGCTACTCCTAACCTGTACTGCATGCGGCCTGCGGACGGCAACGAAGTCAGCGGAATGTACGCTGTATGGGCCGAATCCAAAACGACGCCTGTGGTTGCTTGTTTGTCTCGAGGTGCTGTCGACCACATCCCCAATTCAAGTATCGAAAACACCAGGAAAGGCGCCTATGTTGCGTGTGACTGGGACGTTCACGCTGAGAAGAAAGTTCTCGTTGGAGCGTCCGGAACCGAAGTCACCATTGCTGTCAAGGCGAAAAAGGTTCTTGAGGCCGAAGGCTACAGTGTCCGCGTCGTAAGTATGCCCTGTTGGCAGCTGTTCCTGGAGCAGTCGAAACAGTATCAAGAATCTGTCATACCCTCTTCTGGTTGCCTCAAGAAAGCCTACGTCGAGGCGTCCAGTGGATTTGGCGTGGACATGTTCTACGACCGCGATGCCTCGACCGTCATGCCAGCGTTTGGCGCCAGCGCCAGCAAGAATGTGCTTTGGGAGCATTTCGGATACACGCCTGAGAAGGTCGCTGCCAAAATCAAGGCCTCATTGTAGATGTTTTGCTTCGTTTCCAATCTTTCGATTAACCTGCATGATCTCACGTAGTTCAAACAAAAGGCAAATATGATGCTTTGGTCATTTCTAATCGTTCATGCTGTTGCCGAGATCCATTACGGGTCCTCAGCTCGGGTGCTGAATGCCGCCGCAGGTTGCGCTCTATACCACAACCCAAATGTCCAAGTCCAAAGCGGCAACGAGCTCTTTCAGTCCATGCTACTCTGCGGTCAACAAACGACAGATCTAGATGCAGGCGGTGAATTTATCGTGAAGCCCTACCAACACGCTGGAGAGATCTCGACCTCCACAAAGACAAAGCCCACACGTAACATTGGTCAGAGGGTGCGTTGTGGAGATCTGGTCACCCTAGAGAGCGCTCGCATCGACAGACTGTTCATCGAGTACACAGGCCGTCAAAGCCCCACCCGTGCTGGAGGGGGCTTGGCAGGCGTTGCCGCCCCCACTGCTAACGGAGTTTTCAAACTTGATTGCGCTGGAAAATTCCTCTCAGAATCCTCGCCTGTTAAGCTGGAAAACGTCAAGACAGGGAAGCTGCTTACGAGCTCCTCGGGTCGAGTTGTCGCAGCAAGCCACTTCGACACGTATTTATTGGCAGAGAAGAAAGGATCGTGGTTCGGACAGAGCAGCGACCAACACTGGACCCTTGAAGAACATATGCGTGTGCGGCCTGATGGCTATGACTTCGAAGATGCTGATGACGAGCACAGTGAGCTCTAAAAAAGGGTATCCGTGAACGATATTGGCCGAATTCATCAAAATGTCGAATGCAGCGCTAGCGAGGAAGATTCTGCGCAAGCAAATGCAGGGTAGGTCGCTAACGCAACCTGGTCCTCTTTGACACTTTTGCAGAGCTTCAGGATGAAGAGAGCAGCCTGTTCAGCGTAGGACTGGACAATGAAGACCTTCTGCGATGGCGGATAGGATTTCCGGTGAGTGATTGCCAAGGGCTGCATTCAGGGCCCTCAGGGCACTCTTTACGAAGCCGGTTACTTCACAGCGACTCTTCTTTTCCCTGAGGATTTCCCCAATCAGCCCCCTACTATGAAATTCGAGCAGGACATGTGGCATCCAAATATCTATCCTGATGGACGCGTGTGCATCTCTATTCTTCACCCTCCAGGCGAGGACGTTTTCAATCAGCAGGAATCTGCAATGGAGCGTTGGAGACCTATTCATGGAGTGGAATCCATTCTCCTATCAGTTCTCTCTATACTTTCTGACCCCAATCTAGACTCGCCGGCCAACGTCGACGCCGCGAAACAGATGAAGGAGTGTCCAGAAGAGTATAAGAAGGCGGTGCGTCGACTGGCGCGACGCACGCTGGAAGGCTAAGAAGATTTTAGCAGTATAAAAAGCAATTGACAGATCAGACTGCTCATGAAGACCATTTATGAGGGAATTTGCGAGGCGGGTAAAGGTAAACCAGTTTCGTTGGCCTCACAGCGAACCGCGGGCCTTTCGATAAAAACTACGCC
>NW_027178659.1:0-1009 GCF_019968985.1 Porospora cf. gigantea B | reverse complement strand
TTGCACCTGAGCGGACAATTTCTTTTACCGTGCTCAGTGCTGTTGCAAAAACTGCATTGTACAGTGTACCCTCGGTTGGCTGTCTGCGGTGGTGGTGATCGTTGGTGCGTTGGTGGTTGAGGTCGTTGCTGTTGCCGATGCGGTTGTGAAGAAGAAGTCGGCGAGGGTCGTTTGGTCAATCGTTCGAGCTGAGCGAAGGTCTCGTAGAGGTCGCTCTTGGTCTCGATGCGTGCTAAGGCTAGAGCTCGTCTGTCGTCTCGAGCGCGCTGCCGCAGTTTCGGTTAGACCTGTCCACTGGTACTTCTTCAAGGCCGTTGTGAGGTAGTTTGTGTAACTTTGGTCCTTCCCTTGTGCGTAGGTTAGGAAGTCCTTTAGTTGTTGTTCTCGTGGAACGTGGAATCTTAGAGAAAGAAAGGTCTTTATCTCTTCCCATGCGATTCCGTGCTCTAGTGAATTGCAAAATTCCAACGCTTCACCTGTCAGAGTGCTTTTCAACAGTCTGAGTCTGTCTTTGTTGGGAAGAGGTGCGATTCGATCGTCGATGTTCTCCATGTGGATTCTGATATCCCCACTTGAAAATTTCTTTATATGGGAGAGTTCTTCTTTAATGTTCTGGTAGCGAGTGCTAGTCCACATCTGAGTGAGGACGTGTTGAGTTGCTCTTTTTTCTACCAGCGCAGAAATTAGCTGCTTCTTATTCATCTCTCCAGTGCTGAGGTCCATGTCCATGTCCACGTTGAGAGATTCTATCAATTGGAAAAGGACAGCGTCTGCGTCCATGTTGTCTGGTGCTTGAGCGTTGCTCGGTGAGTTGTTCACGTTGTCGTCCACCATGAATGGGATGTATTGGTGTAAGCACAGTGTTAAATAAGCACATAGTCCAATGTCTCTGTGGGGTGTCCATTAGTGGGGTCAGACATTCGAACCCACGCCCTTTCGGACCACGGCCTAAACGTGGCGCCTTAGACCACTCGGCCAACCTGTCACAACAGAAAGGTAAGACGTGAAG
>NW_027178658.1:0-1010 GCF_019968985.1 Porospora cf. gigantea B | reverse complement strand
GGAATTCCGGGCACATTCTTCCTTTTCGCAGCTATCGTTCTGATGGGAACTCTGTACTTCATCTTTTTCATGGTTGAAACTGCCGGAGTTCCACTTGAAGAAACAGACGAAATCTTCGACGAGTACAAGCCCCGTTTCGACAAGCAGTGTTTGAAGTAAGTATTTCGAGAGCAGATCCATATTGGGATGCTGTTGCATTGTTAATTGTTTCATAAATGTTTCTGAAACGCGTAGTCAGATGTCATGATGCACATCCAACTACAAAGAGGACTGAAGTCGTCAGAAAAAGGCCTTGAAAGATCAATATCGCATCTTTGTTATTCAAATGTTCGCCCTCCTTCATGAAGATTGTCGTGATTAGTATCGTCCAAAGGAGTTCGGTGTTATTCAAATGTTCGCCCTCCTCGTAAAAAAAAGTTCGGTGTACCAGCGCAAAGACCATTTCCCTCTCTGTCCGCCTTCAGGATTCGATGCCCAGGCGCTCTAAAACTCCCATGTCGTCTACTCCGTCTGATGGATGCCCCACAGTAATTCATAACGGCAGCACTGTTTGGAGGTAATTTACACCATCCTTTCAATGCGAGCCTTCTCTACTGCTATTCTGTACTCGGCGATATTCTCCCCCATCGCCTTCGCTAACACCAGCCTTCGAGGACAGGGCGTCATGTTTGAAAACGACGCCTCGCGTGCCGAACAAGACCTTGGTCTTCTAACCGATCTCAAGATCAAACCAACCGCAGTTGACGTCGCTATGCTAAAGACTCTGCTGGGTCCAATTGCCGCCCTTTTCGGCCGATCTCTCGCTGACGCTGATTCCTTGGATGAGGTGCTCCCAGCAGACATCGACGCCTCGCGTGCCGAACAAGACTTTAGTCTTCTAACCGATCTCAAGATCAAACCTACCGCAGTTGACGTCGCTATGCTAAAGACTCTGCTGGGTCCACTTGCCGCCCTATTCGGCCGATCTCTCGCTGACGCTGATTCCTTGGATGAGGTGCTCCCAGCAGACA
>NW_027178657.1:0-1010 GCF_019968985.1 Porospora cf. gigantea B | reverse complement strand
AATCCCAAGTTGAATGGAACGGACTACTCATATCAAGCTCAGGGTATCGTCCAGATCCCCAAAGATGGGCGAAACTTGCCGAATGGACCACAATTTCATCTGTTGAGGAAGCCCGTTATGAGGGTCCATTTCCGATTTATTTCCTTTTCTATTCCTGCAATCATTCTACATGATTCCCACCCCACATTATTGAATAATCCTTGCGCCGTGACGTGGTACACATGCTGCCACTTCTGCAAGAAATCTCATTTCCATGGAGATTGTGAAGTACTAAGGGGAAAGAAGGAATCCCAATCACCTATGGTGCACCCAAGCAGAAGCGTGGGGTACGTTATTTCTGGCGACAAGACCATCGGAAAAGTCAGTAACTCCAAGTTAGCATCAGCCGAGGAAGAGGAGCCCATTTATCGATACGAGACCATTCTTATTAACCACGAGTCCGTACGAGGCAAGATTGATTCGGGAGCGTACAGAACGATTCTGCCTCTTTCCTACGCGGAGAAATGGAACCTCTCATTGGAAGAGGAACAGTGCTGGTGGGGCAGCGATACTGTTCTCAAGATTTCGACTTCACCGCTCTGCATTATCACATCGGACGCTAAAATTTCACGGCGTCTGGCGTTCTTTGACTGCCCAAGCCCTTTGTTCGGAGCAGATATCTTTTACCCGCCGGAAAATTTGGTGACACGACGAGATGTTCGTCCTCTCCAAATCACGTGCTGTGGACCCACAGTCGGCGCGACCTCTTTAGGGCAGACTCCATTTGACTTCTTGAATGCCTTACACGGCTTACGGGAAGAACTTCCTCTTCAATCCGGATTGTCCCGGATCGAACCCCATCACGCACCAATAAAGTCGAATTGTGTTCCCATCGCAGTGAAGACGTTTTTCAGCAATCCCAAGAAGACTGAGATCATGGACGCTATTCTGAGGAAATACGAGGCCATGGGTTCCATTAAAAAAGCGCAAACGGCCCGATGCACTCACGCAGTCATGCTGGTGGAGAAAAT
>NW_027178656.1:0-6331 GCF_019968985.1 Porospora cf. gigantea B | reverse complement strand
TAGACGGATCAAGTCGAATCGCGGCGTTCGTGGACCTAGATCACACGCTCATGCCCACTCAATGGATCTTCAGCTCTGATTTAACACAGAACAACTGCGCCCGGGTGACCCAACTCAGAGAATCCGGTCTAGTGGACGTAATTTCCGACTTCCTTAGGGCCGTTACAACCCACGAGAACGTCAAATATATCAAGATCATTACGAACGCGAGTCCTAGAGTCGTCGAGCTCTACTTACACCTCTTGCCCGACTTCAAGCAGTTGTTGGAAGAACTTGGAATCCCTATAGACTCAACCTACAGGTGGAAGCATATCTGTGACAACCGAGACCGCGATTCACTGTTCGCAGCAATGAAGAGCCTGGAGTTTTCATCCAGTTGGCTGGAGGCCCAACGCCTGGCCGGAGTTCAAACCATCTGCAGTATTGGCGACCAGGCCGTTGACATGGAGGCGGCCCTTGACCTGCTGCACGAGCGCAAAGCCCAGTCCGCTCGGCTCGTGCGGCTGCAGCCTGGTCATCGCGCGGAGGACCTGGACCTGTTTGTCAAGTATCTATCGGACTGCACAGCCGGAGTGCTGTCGGTCCTCTACGCTAGGCGTATCACTGCTGACAGCATGTGTAATTACTGGATGCCTGTGCAGCCAGACGTGTGGTACTCCATCGTGGATGCCACCAACCCGAAATACCCTCGCTTGTGCGGCTTTGGGAGAGAGATTGACAGTGTAAATCCTTGCGTGACCTAATTTCTGTTGACGTTTGCAAAATCTGTTTTTGTATGTCCCGGCGCAGAGAGACGTCCAAGTGGGACGAGCCGCGCCGTCGCTCTCGCGAGAGGGAGAGCCGTCGCAAGCGTTCGCCATCCAGGGAGAGGCGTCGTCGGTCGCTAAGTAAGGCACAATCCGAGAAGAGGAGGGTCCGAGAAGAGCCTCGCCGGAAACGACGATCCCGAAGCCGAAGTGGTTCACGGCATTCAGACGACAAGCGTACAAGTCGACGACGCAGATCTAAGGATAAGCGACGAAGGTCGTCTTCTTCAGCCAGCCGAGACCGCGATCGCAAAGAAAGAGAGCGTACGCCGGTCAAGGAGAAAGCGGTGAGTCCCGAAGCCGGCTCAGGTCGCTGGTGGGAACAGCCCATGTTCAACTGGAGAGGGAAGAAGCCCGAGCGGGCCCGAGGTGCGAAGTCTCCGCCTCCGAAGCGCAGCCCTTCCCCACAGAGGGGTACGCCGTGGTGGACAGAGAAGCGAACTAGTAGGTGCAGTGGCCATCCCTCAATCAGAACCTGCAGTCACAACCACCGAGATCCCCCAGCCCAAGGTGCAGTCTGCGGACCCTGAGACAATACTCGCTGACTACCTGGACACTCAGACCCGACAAGCTCCCACCGAACCATTGCTAGACGAGACGCTAATTGACCTTTCGGCAGGCCTGGTCAGCGACACGATCCTTGACGGTCTTCGTGAGTCTGTAGAGCACACCCCCACGGAAACCGCTCCGTCTCCTACACGCATGCGTTCTCCTCCTGCAGTATCCATGGACGAGCTACCCACCTCCAACAAGCTTGGAGCTCACTTGTTAGCACTGTGAAAAAATATGTGATACTCAAATGCGGTTAATCTGGGGCCTGGCGACGCTAGCACGCAGCTCAGGGGACGAAAAGCTGGCGGTTGAGCCTGTGTTCCGAAACTACGCATTGGTGCAGTACTCCTACACCTCCTCCGAGCTACCCGACGCCCTCCTAGACCTTATGGAGGCGTCCCGGTTCGAAGCATTCAACGCCTCGTTAGCTCGAGGCCTTCGCGCTCAGGTACCGCATATACTGATGCCCCCACGAGGTCTGTTCGTGGCGGCTACAGGTAATGGTCGATGGTCCATGCTGACCCATGGCTTGTCAGGGTTGCTGTGTGGGTCCTTCTCGACGTTAGCACAGCCTATGTGGGTGAGTGTCCGGCAGGGTGTTCATGCAGTTCACTCGCGAACTCACCGCTCACGTGGAGGTTGCACCTGGTCAAACGGCTAGCACAATCGGGCAGTACACATCCGAGAACGTCTGCACGGAAAACCTCACGCCACTGATGAAATTGCTCCCCTGTGGTCGCCTCGCGGGGTTAGCGTCTCGAATCCGACCGTATGACTTCGCAGAGAGTCAGTACCGCGTGGGAAGGGTGGCTCGACCATCACGCAGAGTCTCGGGCTGAAAGTCTGGAAAACTGCCGACCTGTGGACGTATCGAGTAGAGGTGGTCTATTTTACCAAAAAGACTCACGTCCTGCACAGCGATTCTGCCAGCTGCTACGGCGTTCGCAGTGAGGTCGTCGAGATGGACTCTGCGGTTTCAGCAGTCAGCCAGCCTCCACGCGTAACCAAGAGGTACTCGGACGCTCCCTACGTCCGGTCGCGCTCCTCGGTGGTCGTACAGGTCCAGGCAGGCGACACCCGATTACAAGGGGTTTACTGGGACTGGGTCCCCGCGTTCTTTGTCCAGGAGTTCCATCGACTGCGAATGACTGCGAGTAACGGGACGTTGTCCGGCTCTGCAGCCTTCAACGCACTCAAATTCCAATACGCGATGCAGGACCACCCAGAGGCACCAATGCCCTTTCAGTTTCACGTGGACCTAGCGCCCCATGAGACGCTCCAGGTTGAGTTCCCACTGGAAAAACGCTTTCTCCACGCCTCATATTGGACGGAGGTAGCCGACTTGGGCTCGGAGATTCCGCAGGGCGCGCTGTTCGACTCCGAGGGCGCAACGCATTTTACACGGCCAGCAGTCACGCGCTTGCCGTCTCCGGACTTCAGCTTCATTTTTAACGGCATTGCGTTGGGGTGCTTCATCATGGCTCTCTACATGACACAGGTCACACGCATACTGGTGGTGGCTCCTGATTCTGCCGGGTCGCGGTCCTCTCCCGTAAGCCAACTCGCTCGGCTGGTAAAGTCTGTCGTTCGTCATGTAATCATTAGGGTTAAGCACTGAACATTGAAATTCGCAAAAACCAGCATGCCTCTCGACATCCAAGGCGGAAAGAAGAAGCCTATCAAGCAGAAGAAAAAGGAGCGACTTGATGAGGATGAGACGGATGTTGAGTTCAAAAAGAAGCAGGTGGCCGACAAGAAGGCATTGGAGGCCGCGAGGAAAGCGGCCCTTGGCAAGAAAAAGTAGTTAGCCTCTGCCTCGACGTTGCGGTCGGCGAGGCCTTGGTCGCGCTGAAGTAGTGAAGGACTGCACGCTTGGTCGACGCTCGGAAGCCGATGGTTCTGGCGGTGGCACATGAACTGCAGCACTATCTTCGCTCTTAGTTTTCTTGTAATACTTCCACGCTAACCACGCGAGTGACACAATAATCGCAGTTCCTGCGACGGCCATGATCGTAATCATCCACCACGTGGTGAATATGCTGCCTATGTCGCAGTTGTGTCTGTTACACGGCCTACTTTCCTCAAGTGGTTCCTTGCATCCTTCAGCGGTCCCCTCCGCCAATAAACGAGTTCGACTTTTGAGTCCGTTGGAGCCGCATGCGTGGGTACATTCCGTCCACGAGTTCCATGACGTGTACTTGCACGGCGTGTCTCCGCAAAAGGTAACCAGACAGTGGCCTACATCCTTTTTGGAACAGGCCTCTCGCACATCTCCCGTCAACAGCGGGTGGTTTTCTGGCGGTGACAGAATCACTGGGTACCTAGTCTTCTTCCCCAAACCACAGGGTTCTGAACAAGGACCCCAAGGGAGCCAGGCCCCGTAACTGCAGTCCGCACAGGACAACTTCGATATGGGATATCGATCCGGATTGCACGCGCATGTGTAGCCCGGTTGCCTATTCTCGCAGATATCATTGCAGTGGTGTGTCCCATTTGCACACTCGTCGACGTCAGTACAGCAGTCCTTGCAGCCGGTCTTGTAGTCCGCCATGTCAATGTCCGCTTTGGATTCCCACCCTTCATAACATTGACAGGTGTAAGGAATCTCGTCCACCAGCATGTCTTTGTTGACACATAGTGCTGCGGCAGGGTCGCAAGCCGCCACTGTCGATTCACCGTGCCGTACCCCTTCTACGCACTCGTTCCGATCGACGCAGTTAAGTCGTGCTCCCAGTTTTCCCTCATTCACTTTGTCCTCCAATCCGAACTTACAAGTGCAGGAGAAGGAACCGAGAGTGTTGACACAGCTCCCAGCGTTTGGGCCGCAGTTAGCCTCCGCGTCCTCACACTCGTCGACGTCAGTACAGCAGTCCTTGCAGCCGGTCTTGTAGTCCGCCATGGCAATGTCCGCTTTGGATTCCCACCCTTCATAACATTTACAGGTGTAAGGAATCTCGTCCACCAGCATGTCTTTGTTGACGCATAGCGCTCTGACAGGGTCGCAAGCCGCCACTGTCGATTCACCGTGACGTACCCCTTCTACGCACTCGTTCCGATCGACGCAGTTTAGTCGTGCTCCCAGTTGTCCCTCGTTCGCTTTGTCCTCCAATCCGAACTTACAAGTGCAGATGAACGAGTCGCCGACCTCCACACAGCTTCCAGCATCGCGGCCACAGGTTTTCTTCAGGTCATCGCAACTCATGCGGATTTGCCGGCAATGTATTTGACGTCACGAATCCTTGATCACGTGAAGTAATCATACATAAAGCTCCGACGCTGGGACTCAAACCCGTGTCGCGAGGGTGAAAGCTACGAATCCTAACCACCTACACTACATCGGAATTGTAACGGAGTCTATTCCATTCGCGTGTCGGCTTCCTGACCGATTGTGAACGTGCGTATGCAGTGCGATATAATTATTGCCGGCAATGTGTGACTCGCCATCTGTGTGCTCTAAGCGGAAAGATGAGTTTGAATCGTTGATTGGAACGATACTGGAGGGCCTGATTGTGGACCACAACCCATACACGGGCGGCTGCCAGCTTAAGAAGGAACAAGAGACGTGCATTTGTTCAAACGGCAACGCTAACCATCCAAAAATTCCGGACAGGTGTGTAGACGTTCAAGAGTGCGTCCGGAATCCGTGCTCCGGCGAGGCTTATACGGGTCAATGCATCGAACGCTGGGGCAGTTACGAGTGTGTGTGCGTCCCGAGTGAGGCAGTTCACCCGCTTTCACGGGGCGTCGTTGATTTGCGGCGTTGTGTGTGTGGGTTTGGGTGTTCCAGCCTGACGCAGCTGCTGAGGACTGCGACGATAACCCCCCTCCGTGCACCTCCCGTAAGAGCGAATGGGAAGATAGGGTCGGGGTCTCCTATCAGGGCAAAGTGGTGAGCCACAATCCTTATACCGGACGTTGCTCGTCGCGCCTCGCGATCTGGTCTCAGTGCGAGTGCACAGCAGGGTACAGTCACAACACATCCCGCTGGAACCGGCTTGATTGTCGAGGTAAGATCGTGATGACCAAGGAACGCAGACGTGGCCCAATGCGTACCGCACCTTTGTGCGAAAAACCACTTGCAAACTGGAGAGTGCAGAGAGATGCATGGCTCCTTTGAGTGTGTTTGCTCAAGCTTCGGAGAGCACCCAGCATCTGGGGGGTTCAATAACGGCAAGAACTGGACCGCCTGCCAGCGTGAGGCCTCTCGAGGGTGGCTATACAGCCGCATTGAAGTGCAACTCGGGTGTGTGCCAGCAGCAGAGGGATGGGTTTTCCCGGCGCACAGACCCGCTGATAGTGCACAACGCGTACTCCGGCACTTGTACTGACGATCCTCTCTATGGTGCAACGTGCAAATGCAACCCTGGATTTGCGAACCAAGGCGGAGCAAACTCCACGACATGCAAGGACATCAAGGAATGCGATGCAGGCGGGTGCCCTAATGATGGAACCTATACTGGCGAGTGTCGCGAAATGATCGGCACTCATGAGTGTGTGTGTCATGACCCTCAGGGCAAGCATCCCGACACAGGTGGTTTCAATGGCACCACCCGAGAGTACACTGAGAAGGACTGGAGCAAATGCGAGCGTGAGTCGACCGCAGACCGTAGACGTAGCCGCGATCCGGTGTGAGACGGGCGTGTGTCCTCGGCACAAGGAGGCGTTCGCTCCCCAGGTGGAGAGGCCGGAAGTGCTGCACAACGCCTACTCTGGCGACTGTGTGTTCGATCCCGTTTTCGGCGCGACTTGCGTGTGCCATCCAGGATTCCGCAACTTGGGCGGCCTCCGTTCAACAGAATGCGAAGACGTGAAAGAATGCGACGCTCCAGAAAGCTGTCCTCCGAGCTTGTTCTACACGGGCCGATGCAAGGAGCTCATTGGCAGCTTCGAGTGCTTGTGCAGAGACGTTGGTGCTCACCCTACGTTCGGCGGCTTCGTTCCTGAAATTGGCGGTCCAGGTGAGCTCGTCGACT
>NW_027178655.1:0-1013 GCF_019968985.1 Porospora cf. gigantea B | reverse complement strand
TTGAAGACCACGTTCAACGGAGTCGCTCAGAGATCACACTACAAGCCCTCTCAAAGAGAACGGGTGATGACACTCATTCAAGACCGACTGGATAAAGGCATTCTTACGAAGGCTGATAGACCAGTTCGAGTCCTATCACCATGGGTCATCGTAGAGCGGGACGACAAATTGCGACCTTGTCTCGCAGCAGTGAAGCTCAACTCAATGACCGACAAGCTGAACATGGTTAACGAAACCGCTGAAGAACAGCTACAGCTAATCCAAGGAGCCGAGTACTTCACTGTGTTGGACTTCAAAGCCGACTTCGAACAACACCTTGTGGACGAAGGAAGTCAGGACCTCTTGGCGTTCGAAGGACCGGATATGAACATCTACAACTATAAGTCACTACCTTACGGCTACATCAACTCAGGAGCGGTTTCCACGAGCTTTTGGAAACACATCAAAGACAAAGAAAAGCTGCGAAGCATCGACCAAGTGGATGACCATCTCTTCATGCACAGAGACGCGCAATCTATCAAGGCTGATTTAGAACGGATACTGGACATCTGTATCAAGTATCAGAAGACGGTGAACTTCAAGAAACTCGCCGTAGGGCAAAGCTCGGTGAAATGGAACGGCTTGATAATCACCCAAGAAGGATACCAAGCCGATCCCGACAGATGGAAGAAACTGCTGGAACTTGAGATCAATAGCGTCGATCGAGCGGTGAAGTTCTATCACACTGCAGCATTTTGGCGTAGATTCATTCCAGATTTCGCTCGACGGACAAGAGAACTCCGAAAGGCTGTGACTACGACTGCAACCTGGACAGATATGGAGAAGGAGATAGTCGACATCAAGAAGGCTTTGACAGACCAGGTGCGTCTCTCAATCTTCGATCCCAACGCCGAACTAATCATATACACAGATTGGTCGACAGAAGAGGTTGGAGCCACGATCTCACAAGAACGTGGAATCCTGTACTTCTGGTCTCGCACGCTGACAGGGCCACAACTGAATTACGGACCCAC
>NW_027178654.1:0-6376 GCF_019968985.1 Porospora cf. gigantea B | reverse complement strand
CGGGACCTCTCGCACCCGAAGCGAGAATCATACCACTAGACCAAGCAGCCGTTATGTGCTCCTTAACATGCGTTGCTGAGTCGAGTTTCGTCCAGTTGGTTGTCTGGCGGCGTCATTCGTGGAAACCGTTCCACATGTTGGTCCAATCGTAAAGATTCCTTCTTCATAATTGCAGCGAATTTTGAATTAATTTCATGCGAGTTTCGGATTCCGCCTGCAGCGTATGGAAATTCGAGGCAGGCGTTGCCGTGCCTCTTATTACGTCGGTGAAGCCCACTACCATCTGCGCCTCGAGTCGCGTTCCCGCTTTCCGCCGTCTAGCCTCTCTTGAATGGGAATCGTTAGACGAACACCGCGACGCCAAGCTGATGGTGGACAACATTAGCGAGTCGACATCATGCGGTGGTTCCGAACATTCCTCTGGGAACTCGTCTTCCAGTCCCGATGAATTCTCCGCGACCGATTCAGGTTCAGCAGTTACCTTTCTCCCGAGTAAATCGCTGACATCGTTTGGGCTGGGGTTGGATTCGACACTCGTTCCGCTGCTGGCGAAGCAGCCTCCTCCGCCAATTTCACCCTGTTCCATTGCAACGGTGGACGGCTTCCAGCGCGGCAATCCCTTCAGCAGCGTGAAGCGCAATTTTGAGTATGAGCGGATCGTCGAGCCTGCTCGTCACCACTGCAACGTGGCGCTGAGAACGGCGTACCCGCACAACATTCGAGACATGCTCCGTAAGAGGCGTCACGGCAACCGTATCGGTGAACGACTGGGGCCTGCACATCTTCAGAAGCTCCTAGATAAGCACCTTGAAGACTCAATGGTCACCAAAATGCGCGCTGTTCCTGGCGTTAGACCCCAGTACTTCTTCGAAACCAGCATCCACGACCCTGATCTTGTCGCCCGACTGCAGTTCGCCCTGAGCTCATTGAATATATTCGCCGGGGAAGCAATAGTGGTGTCAAACAAGGGCTGGAGCGTTGTACAAGTGCCCCTGAACCGGATTGAGCCTCCCACGGAGCTTCTATTGGATTTCTACACTGACGATCAGAATAATGCCTTCGGAAGACCACGCGACAGCACCGCTCGCGCAGGGTACGCTATTGTCAAGAAGGCGCTGCTACGTTCGAGCATGAGGACGGAGTACGAGTCGGTTCCCGTCATCAGCAACAGCTGCACCAGCGCGGCGTTCATGATACCTGACGCGATTCATGGCGTGTTGGAGTCGTGCAGCGGCCGGACGAAGGTCGCAGGGTTCATGTGCTGGTTCTCCACGGACTCCAAAGAGATGCGCGTCATCAAGCAGTCTGGGAATTTCAAGACCTTTGATGTCCGAGAGCTGATCAGGAACTCGAATGGGGAGGTGACCGGGGCGCTGGTCACTGGCAAGGGCGGTGCTCTTAGGGCACGGGTGCTTTTCTGGGACCGGTCAGCTGGTTGTTTCAGGTTCATCCCACTGCACTCCGTACTGTCGTTGGTGAACGAGCAGTGCTCTCTTCGGGACCTGCTGTCTGATAGGCGGGCGCAGAACGACATGACGATTCCTGGTGAGGAAGTTGACCGGCTATTTCTGGACGATCACGACATTTCGAAGGACTCGTTAACGGAGTGGACATCTCGAGACGGCCGATTGATGGTCCTCGACATGAGCAAAGATCTTTCCCTCGACTCTATTCGCATTTCGCTCCTAGACCAGGACCCAATCACCACTGACGATGCCCTCGTTATCAAGACGTCTGAGGGGGACCAGTGTGTGCTCAAGTGCGGTCCTGACAAAAAACTCCGACGCCACAAGATCTACCCCAACCTGGGTGCCGTCTTGCACCAGGACGCCTTCTCACCTATGAAACACGGCTCGGAGGCTGCTGGCACCGAGACGGCCTTCTACCTAGACGCGGGAGTGATTCGCCAGGTACGTCGGGTGAAAATGGCTGGCCGACTGCAGTATGTGCTACAGAAATACAAATTGGATGACGGAATCGTAGGTTGTCTGGTGGATAGCCTGCTCCGTGTGAATCCGGAACCGTACGTGTTCACGCACAAACGGCCAGGTAGAAGCTCCAAGGTGTCCCTTATCCGGTCGACGACAAACATGATCTACAAGGGGGCGTGTGTTCAGCGCGTTCTGAAGATGTCCAGCTTTCGGGGCCGAAACGCGCTGCAGCGCGACTTCACGCCCATCAAGTCCAAGTGGGACGAACAATTTAAGTTTGATGAAGGACACCTGTACATAGCCACGTGGGCGTTTGATCGTCTGGTCCGCAAGTTTGCCAACATCCAGGACGGTGCAGACTACAAGGCTTTCAAGGTCTTCGAGAAGCCGGTTATCTTTCCGATTGTGGCGTGCGACGACTACGGACGCATCATCAGCGGTTTGGTACAGAGGATGAAGGACAAGATTCAGGGCCTCCGGGCGCCACCTGCGTGGAAGGAGCCAGTCTACTGTCTTGCAGCTGACGACGGACTTCACATGTTGTACAGGTTTGAGGGTGAGCGAGTCAACGAAGACCTGTTCTTCGAGTTACAGGGCGAGGACGTGCTGACTTACACGCTGAGCAAGGAGAAAACTCCGAACTGCGTACCCGTCCTCTTCAGGGGGCAGGATCAGTATCTGACGGAGAATAACATCGGCGATATGATGACAAACAAGTACAACCCCTCTACCATCGATATGCTCTTTGATATGTTGGCCACCCTGCTTCCAGCAGCGTGCGGCGCAACGTGTCTGGGGGTGGAGCAGGTGCTCTCCGTGCACTGGATCGTGGCCTTGGCCGTCGAGGTGCTGAAGATGAGCGACGACCGCATATATAAGCCGGCGTGTAAGGCAGCCGCACGGCAGGTGGTCCTCGGACTGGTCCTGGCTTACTACCGACACCAGGCCGAGAACCCGCCCGCCCAACTGCTGAAATGCTTCAGAGAACCTGTCTTTTGTGTGAGGCCCCAGAGAAGCCGCCTAAGCGTAATCTACCCATCCTTCACAGTGACGACTGCAGATGACAAGCAGTTGGCCTTAACCTACGACGCACAGCTCCCACCTGAGATGTTGGTCCGGTGTATCAAGGACCAGCTGTCAGAGCAGGGACTCAAGACTGACTACATCTACAACAACACCGTAGTTCGAATGCCAGGCCGACCCGACTTCGATCTGCAGCAGAGTCGACGAGATATCCATGACCGAAGACCGCTGGCACAGGCCAAGGATGCGGCAAAAACTATAGGACGCACATTCCTCGAGGGCATAAAGCAGTCCAATTTTCTGAAGAACTGCAGGCTTCTCACTCGGAAACTCCGAAACCACGCCAAGGAGTACACGGTTCGCACTGAAGAGGAGGGATATGAGGACTCTGGAATGGTGCCGACTGGAAATGAGTGCACTGGAATGGCGCCAACGAGATCAATGTCGATATGCGGGTGGCGTTCGGCAGCGAAGAAGTACAAGCTTGACACAGCAGAGCTGACAAATCAAGGAGGGGTGAGCTTGCGCAACTTCAAGTCACTAAACGAGGGAACTTCTCGGTCGGCACCTTGCCGAAAGCAAGCAGCTAGCCAGATCACTGGGAGTCCCGACGACCACGAACGCATAGAGCTCCAGCGCGAGTGCCGCGATGACGTTGAGCCGTGCACCGTCGTTGCCGGCAGCATGTGTGGGGCCCTATCGCACATGATTTGGTAACTGAATAGACGGTACACCTAAGATAGGCAGCCCCACACGACATGAGTGGACCTTAAGATGCAGCGGTACTCAGAACCACCTGAATCATCTGGCATTTTCTTCCTCTCTCCACCACATGCGTTTAGCTGAGCATCGTTCGTCGCATTGATGAGGCTTTAATGCTGTAGCATGCATTGTACGCACTGTAGTATGCTAACACACAGCGATCTGGGAGCAGCCGCACCCAACTACTAATAGACAGTTGTCTTTTAACCTTAGAAGCTGCAATGATACACATGCAACAATTTCAGACGATGATGAGTTCTTCTACTCTACAGCTAGCTTGTTGAGGTTGATATCGAACTTCTGTTGATCTGGGAAGAAAAGCTTGAAATAGCCACAGAGACAAATGTTCGTGTGTGTCCCCTAGACTCATCGTAGTAAAGCCTGCCTGCACGTGTTACTCCTTCAAACTCGTCAATAGTCGTAGTCGTTGCAGAGAAAGGTAGAATATGAGCGACCAACCGGCTGACGTGCTTGGTCCCGAGCTACGCAACTCGCTGAAGCAGCTGCCTCCAGGTGTTTTGGTGGAGGTAATTGCCCTGCTTGGCGAGGGGAGCACGTTGGATGAGGCCCTGGCCGTCACGTCCAAGGATCTGTCGACTGTCAACGAGACTGAGCAGTACCAAGAGAGGCAGGCTGAAGACGACAATGTGACAGGCCCAGCACCCGCCTCTACCCTTTCCTTCACGTCGATCGCCAAGTTCACTCCCCTTCGTCTGACTCTTGAGGAGCGCCGCTACTTGCGTCTGCTGGAGGCGGCTCTGGACGTGTCTGAGTACACCGACAAGGTCGACATCATCCACTGCACGAGCAAAGCCCGCAAGATTGCCTCAGAAATCAAGCAGGTTTGTGCCATTCTATCGGGGCTAATTGTGGCCGACGACTACGAGACTGGGCAGCGCGTACTAAAGGACCGCGATTTCAAGGCCAACGAAGAGATCTTCCGTACCATCTTCGAGATAGGCCGCCGCTATAAAACGCTGAACCCAGAAAGGATGCGTGACACCTACGGCAAGCTCATGTACCTCCTTATGGACAGTCGACGACCGGAGATTCGTCAGGCGTTGGACTTCGATTTGGTGAAGGACGTTTGGACTGTAGAGAAGTTGCTTACTGAGAAAGACATTCTGCACATGCTAGAAGACCCGCTGCTGCCTGTAGCCGTGACCGAGATTCGTGGTGAGTGCCGTTCCCGAACAGAGGTGAAACGTGACATCGATCGCAAGTGCAAGGCCGTCAAGTACATGGTGTCGAAGTACGCAGCGGTGAAACGCCCTCGACCCCGAGGTCTCCTGTCGCTGCGGTACAATCTGTCTTCCCTGTGGAATGGACAGTCTGCCGAGGACGCTGAAGGCGCCACGGAAGAGGACGTGGAGCAGTGCATCTACTCGATTTCCGATTACTTCAGCTTCATTCGCTCCAATCAAGAGCCAGCGAACGACCTTCTGAAGTACTTTGAGCGGATATTCCATCCCGAACGGCCATCGGATCCTCGCATCTCTCTGGGAATACACATTGGCCAGGACGGCGCACGGCTCAACCATGATCACCGTCGCCAATACCAGTATGTCAAACAGAGCTTGTTGCTGTGGAGCGGGGTGTTGAAGGAGATGTTCGTTCTAACGGCCCTCGCCGAGTCCGACCTGTTCTCTCCGACAGCCTACCGACTAATGGACACTGGACAGGGCCTGCAACGCGTGAAGGCTTCTCCTACGGTGCACAGGGCCATGGGCGTCATCCTCGATCGTGTTGTGCGTCAGGCGGGAGGCTGGGTCGGCTCCTCGATGATTCACCTGGGGGATCATAACGTGCCAAACTCCCTCATATTCCTTGACAAGTACATGCAGATTCCAAGGATACTCCACCCTGTGGTGTCCTGCCTGGAGAAAATCCCTCATCTTTACCAGTCGACTCCCAGTATGGCGGCCTACATCGACACCGAGTTCGGTGGAGCGCAACGACTGATCGAGGACGTGTGCGTTGACTTCTTTCGGCACGCCTTTGATGGCTCCGGCGCAGACAACTTTTTCGATGCAGGTTCATGCATTGACGGTCGCTTGACCTCGGCGTGGAATTGGTGCTCTAAGTGGGAACTGAATCATCTTTCATACAGAATCGAGAAAAAGTCCTACTATCAGGTTCTGCTTTTGACAGGCTTCCAAGGATTTGATGGAAAGATGTGATCTAATGAAAATGAAATTGAATGTTGTGACTTGGATTGAACCAGCACTGCAGCAGACACACGCTGGGGCGATGATAAGGATTGACGTTGAACGGCTTTGCCGACAACACGACAACATACAAATCGATAGGATAAGTCAGCCCCACACTACATGAGTGGAATAGGGAAAAAAAGCCTGAAATAGCAGTCTTCTAACCTTAGAAGCTGCAATGATACACATGCAACTATTCCAGCGATGATGAGCTCTACTCTGCAGCTAGCTTGTTGAGGTCGATATCGAACTCCAGGCCCACAGCTGACTAGCGTTACCTGAGCTGGCTCGTGGTTTCCACGAACGAAATGATTGCCGTGCCACCAGTGCATTACTTACTGTGCCTAGTAAGCCGACTCGGCGCCTTGGACTCAGCAACGCATGTTAAGGAGCACATAACGGCTGCTTGGTCTAGTGGTATGATTCTCGCTTCGGGTGCGAGAGGTCCCG
>NW_027178653.1:0-6380 GCF_019968985.1 Porospora cf. gigantea B | reverse complement strand
CCAGCTTTGGTGCTCCAGAATCAATTGAATCCTCTTTCTCCACCTCGCTGATCTTGGGTGCGGGCTGATGAGCTACCGGCTTCTTGGGTGTTGGCTTTTGAGCTGCCGGCTTCAGGGAGGCTGCTGCCAGCTTTGGTGCTCCAGAATCAATTGAATCCTCTTTCTCCACCTCGCTGATCTTTGGTGCGGGCTGCGGCTTCTTGGGTGTTGGCTTTTGAGCTGCCGGCTTCAGAGACGCTCCTGCCACTTTTAGTGCTCCAGTATCGACTGAATCGTCTTTCTCCACCTCGCTGACCTTGGGTGCGGGCTTTTGAGCCGCCGGTTTCTTGGGTGTTGGCTTTTGAGCTGCCGGTTTCAGGGAGGCTGCTGCCAGCTTTGGTGCTCCAGAATCAATTGAATCCTCTTTCTCCACCTCGCTGATCTTTGGTGCGGGCTGCGGCTTCTTGGGTGTTGGCTTTTGACCTGCCGGCTTCAGAGAGGCCGCTGCTACTTTTGGTGCTCCAGTATCAATTGAATCGTCTTTCTCCACCTCGCCGGTCTTAGGTGCAGGCTTTTTGGTTACCGGCTTCGGAGACGCTGCCGCCACTATTATTGCTCCAGTATCGACTGAATCGTCTTTCTCCACCTCGCTGGTCTTGGGTGCGGGTTTTTGAGCTACCGGCTTCTTGGGTGTTGGCTTTTGAACTGCCGGCTTCAGAGAGGCTGCTGCTACTTTTGGTACTCCAGAATCAATTGAACCGTCTTTCTCCACCTCGCTGGTCTTGGGTACGGGCCTTCGAGCTACCGGCTTCTTGGGTGTTGGCTTTTGAGCTGCCGGCTTCAGAGAGGCTGCTGCTACTTTTGGTGCTCCAAAATCAACTGAATCTTCTTTCTCCCCCTCGATGGCTTCCTTTTTGGTTACCGGCTTCGGAGACGCTGCTGCGACTTCTGGTGCTCCAGCATCAACTGAAACGTCTTTCTCCATCTCGATGATCTTGGGTGCGGTCATTTGAGCCACCGGCTTCTTGGGTGTTGGCTTTTGAGCTGCCGGCTTCAGAGAGGCTGCTGCTACTTTTGGTGCTCCAGAATCAACTGAATCTTCTTTCTCCCCCTCGATGATCTTGGGTGCGGGCTTTTGAGCTACCGGCTTCAGAGAGGCTGCTGCCAGTTTTGGCTTTTGAGTTGTCGGCTTCAGAGAGGCTGCTGCCACTTTTGGTGCTCCAGAATCGCCTTTCTCCACCTCAGGTGTTGGCATTTGAGGTACCGGCTTCTTGGGTGTCGGCTTTTGCGCTTCCGGCTTCTTGGGTGTCGGCTTTTGGGCTACCAGCTTCAGAGAGGCTGCCACTTTTGGCGCTCCAGAATGTACTGAATCGTCTTTCTCCACCTCACTGGCCTTGGGTGCAGGCTTTTTGGTTAGCTTCCCAGAGGCTGCTGCCAGTTTTGGTGCTTCAGTATCAGCTGGGTCGTTTTTCTTCACCTCAGACGTTGGTATAGCTACCAGCTTCAGAGAGGCTGCCACTTTTGGTGCTCCAGAATGTACTGAATCGTCTTTCTCCACCTCACTGGTCTTGGATGCAGGCTTTTTAGTTTCGTGCTTCAGAGATGCTGCTGCAACATTTGGTGCTCCAGAATCAACTGAATCGTCTTTCTCCACCTTCTTGGGCGTTGGCTTTTGAGCCGCCGGCTTCAGAGAGGCTGCTGGAGTAGCCTCCGTGGTTTTGGGAGGCTTTCCAACTGGTCGGGCAAACTTGGCAGCTGTTGGTGACAGGCCTGACGTGGACCGATGGCTCGAGGGCAACACCTCACTGGAGTATTCCACACTGCTCATCGCCACCACGATTTGCGGATTCTCTGTTGGAGATCGTCGAGATGGAGATCGTCGAGACGGAGCAGCACTTCCGAGGCGCGCCTCCGTGTCCGACACCTCCAGCGAAGAGAGTCTGGAGCTGCCGAGTATCGCGGTCTGAAGCCCCTTTTCGCCCTGCTCCACGACTGCGCTCTTGAATACAAGGGGGCCCTTCAGGGGACTGCCCATACCAGAGGGCAGCAGCGATATCGAGTCAGGTCGGGAGTGAGTCAGTAGCTCGCACAGCGTGTCCACCGTGGTAGAGCTGGGGTCCTTGTCCTTCTTGGCGGGTCGCGCGGCAGAGGGCGTCTGGGGCGTGGTGGTGGGCACGGTGTGCGCGTGCTTCACAGGGTTGTCTCTGGATAACTCGGCAACTTCAATTCGGATATCCGAGCTGAACACAGACATCATGTGCTCTGGTAATGAGAACGACCGAGACTCTTTAGTTGGTTTCTTTGGCGGAGGTTCAAAGCACCAGCACCAACAGCTGTCACTCCTGGGGGTCACGGGATCCATGCTGTGTTGGGAATCATGCGTGTCTTACAAAAGGTCATACATTGCGTACATATCCTGCGCCAAGGCTTGCTGCTTGCTCACATCGAAGCGAACGCGGTCACGTAAGTTCCGAGCATTCGGCTGTGTGGCGTCCGTTACCCTTTCTCACCGGCCCACGCTTCAGCATCGAAGCGCTCATCAGCCGGTCCAACTGGGCCACCTGCGGTTTTATCTCACTAACACACACTGCATGACGCCTGGTCGTTCATCCTACACTGCTGGTCTGCGAGCTTGCGTCCTACTCGCCGAGCCCAGTCGACGAACCGGCCCACCTCGCCTACAGTCACCACGGCTCCCTGAGCAGAGCGTGTGTACGCCGTCAGCACTCCGATGAAGTACTCCAACCGCTGTCGCAGACGGCGGTACACGACCCGAGTGGCTTTCTGTCTTATCTCCGTCTCCAGTGCCCGCGCGTACAAGGAGGAAAACGTCGAGAAGAGGTCTGCATACAGGGTCTAGATTGCACGCCTCCGCTCCGCCCCACCATGAGATCCCCAGTTTCAACTGGCTCGTTCATGATAGCGACCTGATCAACCGAATCTTTAACCAACAAGAAATGAGTCAAAAATGGATGTGACGAGAAGTCTAAACACGCAAAGGGGGCTTGTGGAGAAACGCTTCAACAGAGGCGGCGCCTGTGGCGGTGGTCGAGCCCATGCTTTCCAGCGCCTGTATTCAGCTCCAACAAAACCTCACGCGAGGAGTGGGTATCTGGACGTGTTTGCTTGGCGAGTGGACTACGAACGAGCAAGTGACAGGGGTGTGGTCGGTGGTCAGAAAGACGTCTGTTGATGCCATACCCGCAGCCCTACTATTCCGAGAGGGCTCAACGGCCCTGTATGACCTGAGGACGGGTTCCAGGAGCTGAGCGCAGGATCTGTAGCTCGCATAAAAGACTCGGTCACACCACGAAGGAAGCGCGTGCTTGATTCCGCCGCCCTTGTACCAGTTCTGGCGGTAGCGCGTGATGAACTCGCCCTCCACCCAGTCAGCCTCTCGGAGCCGCAGTGGAGGACGGCCAGCACGTTTCTTGTAGGTGGGCAAGAAGGTGATGGGCAGCTCCTTGAACGATGCTAAGTCGTCGCAGTCGGTGTTGGCCACTTCGTCGTGTTCTCGAAACAGACGGGACAAGTCCTCCTTAACAAGGTTGTCTGTCAGTGGTGCCTAGTCACCTCACAAGCGTTTTCAAAAGATGTGTACCGAAGACGGAAGTTGAAGTCACCAGTCCAGATGACGTGATGGAAGGCCTGGGCCAAGTCGCATTCCGAGCCTGTGGATTTCAACGAAAAGCCTCTTACCTAGAAGCTGTCGCGTCAACCTTGACATTATGGTCTGTCTTGCCTGACGACGCGCTGTGGAGTTGGAAGAGGGCAAGTGGCAGTTAATGAAGAGGATGCTCTGGTCATACACCCAGAGCACCTGGGCAACAGCTCCCTTGGAACCCTTGCCGCCCTCGACGATGTCTGTGACGTATCAGAGGAAAACGTGAAGCCGCTCACCAATAGATACCTTTGTGGCTGGTCCCGCCTGTACGCGATTTGTTGCGCCTAGCAAAGCGGCGTCCACGATTACGCCTAGTGCGGTGCGCTTCCTGACTGCGAACGCGCCATCACCGAACCCGCTGACCCCGCGAGAGATGAGCAGAACGTAGCGACGGTTGGATTGCGACCGGTTCAAATAGATCGTCGCGGCACGGAAAATATTGGAAGCTGTGTGAGGTCGGGCTGGGTATCCTACTTTGGCACTCCTGTAGTCCCAGCACGTAGATATCCCGGTTCAGCTCTGCGTGGGAGGATCCCAGCGAACTCGCCTAAAAACTCTGACAGAGGCTCCGTAGAGTTGTCGTTGCGCAGCGTGCGCCTCGACTGAGCTCGAAGCCGCTGCTGCCGATTGGAGGAAGAGATTTCCGAGTGGGCGGTTCCTGCGCTGCGGGAGGAGAGGGGAGAGGGAGTGCGTTCAAACGACGAGCCGCACATGGAGCCGATATTGCGGCGGCGACGGACGTGGGAAGAGTCTAGTGGAAGAAGTAGGTCTTCGAGCGTGGGATCGGAGTACTCAGTGTTCCAAGTGCAAACCTGAATGCTGACCGGGAGCTGTGCTTCTGACGGCCTGACAGCGGCTTCCGACTGGAGAGTATGCTTGGTGCTCAGCTGCGAGCGGATGACCAAAGCCTCTTTTCGAAGTTCAAAACTGGAGTGCCCGGCGTGTAGCATGCTGCTGTTTGGAAGCAGTTTGGACGCTCTCCTGCATATCTGGAGGATTCGTTGGTCCCAGTTGGCCCCCGCGAAGTCCGAGGTTAGGTCCTCGTTTCGGTCCGTGAGGGGTGCTGCTGACCCTGCGGTGGGACTGGCAGGTCGGATAGAGATTCGAGGGGTCTCCTCCTTCTTGACGCTCCTCTGGGACCAATCGTCATCGAAGTAGGACTTTCCAATGGGTAGATGAGGTGGCAGACACGGAGCTGCTGGCGTCTTAAGGTCCAAACGGGGAACGGGAGCACACGGCGTCTCTGGACAAGCGGCGCGCTTCACAGTATGCAGCGGCATTCGTAATGTCAGTTTTTGAAAAAAAAAGAACCCAGGTGATTAAGTTTGTAAAGCATCCACGTCAACCAAAATGCCTCCCAACGATCGGTTACCAGCCCATTGACAGTCTGCAGGCGATCCGCCAAGTAGGATCTCGTCTCCCGACGGAGCCAAGTACTGCAGTTTTAATCGCACTCCTTGCATAATGGTGGTCTCAGGGAGGTCTTCCGACTGTGCAAGTAGTCGCTGTATCTCGTCGAAGACTTCTGCACCTTCGAATGGAACATCCGCGCCCACTGACAGTCTGAGAAACCGAGTTGCTTTGCCTGGCACCCACGCAGGTATGGGCTGCTTGTCGCGCGGCCCAAGAGTGAGCCCCACAAAGCTGACGGCATTTTTCTCGCGGGCGTCAGGGCGGTCAAAACTCTGGTAGTCGTCGAACTTCATCGGCCGGGACGTGGTGCCTCGGGGGCGCGCAGGGATCGCCCCCGGCCGTACCTCCACAGAGACCTTCACGTCTTCAGAGTGAGATGATGAATCGCTCATAATAAATGTCGAATAACGTCAAAAGTGTACACTCCACGCCAGGCGTCAACGTCAAAAGAGTACACTTTACGCGGCGTTGGCATTCAGCCACGCTGGAAGTGTAGGCAGCTCGGGGGTGGCCAACACGTTGGCCGCGGTCTTGTAGGGTTCAACCTCATCTTCGCTCAGCCACTTGGCGCGGTTTCCGTCCTCCCAGACGCCTGATCGCTGATCGCCGCTTGCCGTTCGGAAAATTCCGTAACCCTCCTGCTTCCCATTCTTCCACCATCCTTTGAACGACCTTCCGTCGGCCCAGTAATATTCTCCGTAGCCCTCTTTCTTGTCATCCACATAGAAGCCCTTGTAGACCTTCTTGTCTGCCCAGTGGAACACGCCGTAACCGTTCATTCGGTTCCTTGCCCACTCACCAGCGAAAATGCGCCCATCCGCCCACACGTATCTCCCCCAGCTGGAACGAGTGAAAGCGAGAACCCGACTAGGGACAACCTGACTATGGACCTACCCATGGATGTCGCTGTCTTGAAACTCGCCGTCGTATGATGACCCGTCCGCCCATTGAAATGTCCCTCTGCCCGCTTTCTTGTTCTGCTTGTACTCGCCTACGAACTTAGACCCGTCCGTCCAAGACTCCTCGGCCTTCCCGTGCTTCAAGTCGTCCTTCCAAAGGCCGTCGTATTTGTATCCGTCCACATGTGAGAGCAGGCCCTTTCCGTTGGCCATGTCGTCTTTGAACTCCCCTTGGAAGGAGGACCCGTCTACGTGAGTGAACGCTGCAGGGCCACACGCTACGCCTTCGACAAACACGCCCTCGAACGTCGATCCGTCTGGGTACGTCTGCACGCCTTTTCCATGCTTTTTGTGTCCCTTCCACTCGCCAGTGTACTTGATACCATCTTCTAATGTGACTGCTGGTCGCGTGATGACCTCCTCAG
>NW_027178652.1:0-1015 GCF_019968985.1 Porospora cf. gigantea B | reverse complement strand
GCCCCCTCCCTCTCGCGCCGAGCATCCCCGGGAAGTCTCGACCCGAGCCGCTAGGACGCTCTTACCGACGTTGGCCCAGGTCGTCGCCGCCCAAGCAGGTGACGAAACCGCGGTTGGCAAGGCCTTCTCCCGACGGGACGGCGTCGTGTACTACCACGGCCGTGTGTATATCCCGCCTGGACGCTGGCGCCACGAGGCCATCGCGGCGTGTCACTCCCTCTGCCCCTACAAGCACACGGGAATTAAGAAAACACGATCAACTCTGCTCAAGGTCTACAACTGGCCTGGCATCCACAATGACGTGAGCACCCACCTGGCGGCCTGTCCGTCATGCTCACGCAACCGAGTCGACCCGACGCACTTGCAGGGCTTCCAGAAGTCTCACCCCATCGAAGGTCCGTTCCGCAGGGTCTATATAGACCATTGGAGCTGCCCTTACGCTGGAAAGATATGGAATGTGCTAACGATGATCGACTCGCACACCAAATGGGCTGAGGCCCAAGTCGTGGCCGACAAGTCCGCCGAGACCACCATGCGGGTCTTCTACGGCGAATGGATCTGTCGCTACGGCGCACCTCGTGTGATAGTTTCTGACCAGGGCGCCGCCTTCACGAGCCGGCTGTTCGAATTGATGGCGACCCGCCTTGGAGTCAAGTTGCTACACTCGACCCCCTACCACCCTGAGGGTAACGCGCCGGTCGAGGCCCTACATCCCCGACTGTCGACGTTCCTCAAGCACGTCACGGAGGAGGACCTCCCCTTTGAGGAGGCCCTCGACGCTGCTCTGTTCTCCTACCGCTGTACCCTGCATGGAACTACCAGCGAAAGCCCCTTCTTCTTGTGTTTCGGCGTGGATCCCTCCGTTGGAATCGAGCACGACTGGCGACACTCCCGTTGTCCCGCGAGCCTCTCTGAGCGTCTTCGCCTCCTCCAGGAGACCCGCCTCGAAGTACAAGAAAAAGCCCAACGACTACGCGATCGGGAACTGGCCCGCCGCAACGTCAACCAAAGGACC
>NW_027178651.1:0-1015 GCF_019968985.1 Porospora cf. gigantea B | reverse complement strand
TCGACGCGGGCATCATACCGCAGGTTATCAACGTTCTACAGACTCAGGACTTCGACGTCAAACGTGAAGCCGCCTGGGTCATTTCCAACGCCATCATTTCCGGAAACCAGAACCAAGTGGACTATGTCGTCAGTGCGGGAGCTATTCCGGTGCTGGTGGACCTGCTCGATGAGGAGGACAGCAAGCTTGTGCTGTGCTCTGTGGAGGCCATTAAGTGCCTGTTGCAGTGCAACGACGTGAACGTCTACGGTCAAATGGTTGCGCAGTGCGGGGGAGTGGCCAAACTAGAGAGCTTACAGTGCTCGAGCTCACAAGCTGGAGAGCTTTTTGGTTTGGTAGAGGAGTTCCTCAACGTGCATTTTGCCAAGAAGACCGACGTGGACATGGACTAGCCATGCGTTGGTGAGGAGGAGACTGATATCTCATGTGTGGTCAATTGAAAACTCTAATCCGGCAGCACCTGGAGTGCTGGAATCGGGACTGGCAGTAAGACTGTCAGATAGAGCACCTTGGTCCACAGGCCCGCTATTAGAGCCATCGGCAACATCGTCACCGGCGAGGACTACCAGACCGACATGCTACTGACTGCCCTATGCTGCTGAAGAACCTTAGTACTCTGGTCGGTGGGTCCAGTGCTTGCGGACCTGCTCGATAAGGAGGACAGCAAGCTGATTCTGCGCTCTGTGGAGGCCATTACGTGCCTATTGCAGTGAAACGACGTGAACGTTTACGGTCAAATGGTTGAGCAGTGCGGGGGAGTAGCCAAACTAGAGAGCTTACAGCGCTCTAGCTCACAAGCTAGAGAGCTTTTTGGTTTGGTTCAGGAGTTGCTCAATGTGCATTTTGCCAAGAAGACCGACGTGGACATGGACTTGTCCAAAAACACCAGTATGGCACACTGCGTTGGTGGGGAGGAGACGCTGATATCTCATGTGTGTCTGTTATGTCAATTGAAAACTCCTCTAATCCGGCAGCACCTGAACCGACATCAAATGGTTTCGGAGGGCGAGCTAGA
>NW_027178650.1:0-6389 GCF_019968985.1 Porospora cf. gigantea B | reverse complement strand
GTCGCCTTAGTTCGAAGGTGAATTTGTTCGAGTGCTCCTTCAATAGTGCCACAGATAATCTGTGAGTAAACTAGCTTTCCCTCGAATATCGTAGGAAGTTCGACGAATTCTGCAAGAGGGTTCTCAGAAAATAGCAGATCGTAAGTCGGATTTTCAGCGCTGGTGACTTCTGATACCTCCCCTGCGATTCCCCAATACATCTTGAAGGCGACTTGCGCCACAACTTCACATGTCTCCCCAAAGGAATCACAAACTCCAAGATTGGTCTTCGCGAAAACCTCCTCAATTAGTCGTGCCCCCATGTCACGCCCTAGGGAGTGAAGGACCTGATTCACCACGTCCACATTGTCTGAATCCTTGACGACTTGCGTTACGAGGGACCCGTACATGAGAGCTAGCATTTCTGAGCTCATCTTGCCCATCTTTGCGTACACAGCTTCTCCTTGCTTCAAGAGGTTCTTTGGTGCCATAATTAGTCGAATAACACTTCAATCTTGCCAACATCGCTGCATTTAGAAACGAGGATTTTCGTCCGAATACCAGTTATGTCCATCGCGGAGATACACCAGGTGATATCGAATGGCGAACCTTTCGAGTCTGCGAGATCCGCGTGGACGTCTTTCATGACGGATCGTCTGTCCATCGAGTCCTCCGAGGCTCTGAAACACTTCTCCTTAGGCGATATTGGGATCATCATCCTGGACGCCCTTAACAGCGAACTGGAGGAAGACCACCTCCTGTTCCATGTGGCTGATATTTTTCCTGACAAGTCCAGCAAACGTTTCATTCGACAACTGGCAGGTGAAGTCATTGAAAAACTCCTCACGACAAAAGATTCGTTACTATCGCCGAATCGGAGCCAATCGCCTGATCGGAGCCAATCGCCTTATCGGAGCCCATCGCCTGATCGGAGCCCAGTCAAGCCATTTCGGCGGTCTGAGAAGCCAGCTTCGCCGAAGGGTGCTATCAGAAACACGGCGGATGACGGCAGCGATCGTCCACGCACTGTTACCTCACGGACGACCAAGAAAGCACAGGCCTACACTCCGCCTCCCCGACGTCAGGAACAAGCGGCGAAGATGAGGGAAATCGAGCACATCGTAAGCGACATCGCGAAGAAGTTAGCGCTACTTCCTGCTCGTCAGGTCCACAACAGCCACGTCCACGTTTGTGAAGGTACAAGGTGCACGCACGGCTTGCCCGAGAGGGTGATTATCCGAAAGAGACGCCAACGGCAACGAGTGCCGATTATGGTTGGTGCTGAGAGCGCTGCTGAATCGCTGGATGAGCTTTCCACAGACGTAGATGACGACGTCGGTGGATTCATTGTTCCCGATGATTTCGTTGAGATGCGCTCTGGACCGAAGAAGAAGCGGAGAATGTCGCGTATGGATTACGCCAGGATGGTTCGTGAGCAAGTAGTCCTCACGCCGGAAAGCGACGAGGAAAGCGACGGCGGCTGCGAGATCGTCTCTGACTCACAGACCGTAGAGGAAACTCTCAGCACCTCGAGTTGGGGAAGCATTGACTCCGACGAGGAGGAGCGTCCCTTGGTTGGGTTAACGGATGACCAGTTTAATGGGCTTCCCGTTGTTGCGGAGGCACGCAGTATTGTGAAGCGCATGCGCCTGCCTGCAGCGACATATGTGGGGTTAGACAGGTCGCGTCCAGGAGTTTACTGTGAAGAGCTGTATAGGAGAATCCAATCGAAAATATCAGAAGTGACAGGAATCGTCTACAATCCCGACAAGAGGAAACCGACCACCAAGGAAATCCGCCTGTTTGCCAAATTGTCTCCCCTGGCGAACCGACACCCGTTCAACCATGTGAATACATGAGGTTTGTGTAACGCAGACGTCCACGAAATTCCGAAGAGAGCCAGCCGACTCTTCCTACACCAGCTCGGCGTCCACGCCGAGGCACCCCAATCCACCAAGCCCCGTGCGGCAGTTATCGCGGACTGCGAGTCAGAGTAGCGACGAGTTGGTTGTCGGCGTAGGAACAGGCGACGGTGCAACGGAGAGTTCCGAAGAGTTGCATTTTCAGCCGTCCACGGAGTTCTACAACCCCTATCATCGTGTTTGGTGACACCTCTTCTTGTGAAGGGTTTCGAATTGCAGGATTGGGCCTTGAATGCAAAAATCGATCAGACTTTTCCCATGTAAGACCACTCCTAGTCAAGGAAATTCAATTTCATAGTACAAACACAATCGGTACTGAAGGGTGAGCCTGTGTGCCATGGGTACCACCCTCAACTGAACTGCCAGCCAAAGGGCCTCGGAGCTTGCACTCCTAGGAATTTCTGCAATACACCCAATATGCCCTCTGTGGCTGAGCTCGTCAAACGCTTTGAGGCATGGGAACGGACGGATGTCAAGGTGCGTGTGTTATCTCTCTCCAAGCGGTAGTCATCCTTTTCTCAACACTGACCCAGAGATCTGGTGCCGAAATCCCACACGATGGACGCGTGTCTAAGCTGAAGGCTGACATCGAAAGCCGGCTCAAGGTTTTAGAAGACGCGCAACTGGTCCCCGTGAGACGTCCCAAACGCCTCGGTTCGAAGTCGTTCACTGATTATGTGGACGTTGAAGCTTATTGGGACGCTGAGACCAAAAAATACTGGCGGCAATCATCCAAGGGTCTCTGGGAGTTTTATGATGACGAGAAACAAGTATTCAAGAGTGTCGATCTTGCTTGGTCAGAGTCGATTGATTGCGATGGTCCCCTGACGAAGACCGCAAACACTGGGATATGCCCAGATACCGAAAAAGCATTGAGACGGCTGGCGGGAAAGGCGGAGGTACCGTACCCGACCCTGCTAAAGTTCTACCTAGGCGTTCATCTGTACGCTTTCGTAAAGGCGAACAACGGAATGTTGAAGCCCATCACCGTCCACGTTTCAATTGACAAAGGAAAGCTCTACATTGTCAGAAACACCAAGAGTCGGTTCCTGTCCATTAGCCACTTCTCTCGAATGGACTGCAGTCCGAATTGTCTCTTCTTCATGGACAGGGAGGCAAAAGCCAACCCGACGCTCCAGTCCGCCATATCCACAATCAAGGAGCAGAAAGTTGTCGTGCTCTGGACATCCACTCGATTCGCGGGTGACACTGTGAAGGGAGATGATGGGCCCTGTCCCCGTTCGAAGAGCATGTGCTTCGTCATTGACAGTGCCGACACCCATCACGAGTTGGTCAGCCTGTTGAAGACAATGGCATCCCTGTGGTCTGTCGACCTCAAAATCATGCAATGAATCATTATTATCTCATCAGAAATTATCGGCCACACCGGCATCTTCGGGTTTTTCCTCCTTTCTTCAGAATGGCTCCTTTCTTTGGGAGCAGTTCGTGGAGCTCCAACTCGGTGACAGCATGGTCAATTGTGAAGTCGTCAGACGAGAGGTACTGGCTCCACAAATCATCTCGAACAGCAGGCCGGTTCACGCCTTCAAGCAGCAGGGATATCAGAGCTTCATCGTCGCAGTTCATGCCGTAGAAGGCTCGCAGGCCAGTGATGATAGTCTCAAAACGGGCGACGTAGTGCCCCACAGGTTCATTCTCCTTCTGACCATACGTGGAGGAGTCTCCGATGCAACCGAAAGAAGCCACAACAGAGTTACGCATAACCGTCTTCAGAATGTCCGCAAGAGTGTGACTTTTGAGACGGCGAAGACAGAAGACCCCAAGTGGATGCCCGTCGAAGTAGCTGGTGACTATGTCGCGACTCTCCTTGCGAGAGAGTGACACGAGGCGAGTGTCAGGATCCATCCAGAGCAGCAAGTGAGTGATAATTTCAACGACGCTTTGTGATTGGCACTCAGTCCAATGGACATCGGGATCGTCGTCTGTGTTGTGTGTCGTCTCGCTGCAGGTCGACTCATCGCAAGCAGTATCCTCGCTGTCCGATGTCGGGTCACTGGCGGCGTCAGTGGTGCTGTCGTCAAAGCAATCAGGTCTGGGATTCGTCGTGGGAGCCGTTTCATTCAACATCGTCTGTAGTCGCTGCGCATTCTCCTCCAGTGCTTGTCTGAATTCGGTGACGTACGTCTCGTCGTTGAGGAAGATAATTTGAGGAACTCGTTCGTAGAAATGCTTTGCAGACATGTAAATTCAGTATGAAACTTGTATTTTGTGCTAATTCGGTGCGTTTTGAAAAGATGCGACTCGAATATCATGTCACCCAATAGCGTCATCTCATCGTCCTTCCTACATTCTAAAAGCATTGGGCTTCTCGCCATGATTCGCAGACCCGGTTGTCGAATCTGTTCTTGCTGCGCTTGGAACCCCGACGGGAAAGTCAAACGGCAGGAGCTCTGAACTCACAGACATCACCTCCACTTCTGAAAACTGTAGCAGCACTGTAATGGTGCCCACCTTCAGGTTGTTGTAGAAGAGGGGCAGTGGTCCCGCAAAGCACGTGTCCCGAGTCTTCAGCAATGCTTCGAACTCCAGATGACAAATTCCCTCCACATTTCCTTCGCCGGATACGTTGAATCTGTTTTGAATCATAACATTGTCCCACCTTAAAAACTGGTCCCTGTTGTATGGCATTCTTACCACATTGAAGTATTGCACTTCGAACTTCTCGGCAGCAATGCCTTTGCCCGGTCTAGGTCGCAATGACATCACCGGTTTCATGACCTGCTGATCGCCCAGACTGATGCGAGTTACGGGACATGGGCCGAAGGGCTTGCAACAGTCCAGCCCATACACCTGACACACGATACTCCGTACCCATCGGCAGGCCGACGCGGGGATCAACAGGGGCTCTCGGTGGATCATGCGGGCTACCTCACATGGTTCATCGCCCAGTTCCAGTGAGATCTGTGCAGTGAAGCTGGTATCATCCAATTCCGAGTCAAATTGCAACTGACCGCTAACGCTCATGTAGCCTCTGTGAATGAACGAGGCAATGTGGGCTATGCCAGTTGCTAATGTCTTCTCCTTCGAAGAACGCCGATTTTTCTCTGACTGTTTACGGGCGACAAGGGTGAGCCGAAGCACCGCAGATGATCCGATGGGCCTGTGTAGCAGAGGGAACAAGCATCTTTGGATCGATCGGTTGCATCCTGATTTCTCTAGTGGAATGTTCAGTGATTCTCCTAAGAACTCCAGGGTCAGCACCACGTCTCGTGATAGTTCCGAGAGGACCGTCGGCGGATCAGCCTCCACGGACTCCACACGGACTCCGAGAGACTTATGTGGACATACCACGACGACAGAATCAGCCGCCACCAAAACGATCTCGGATTCGGAACAAGCCACATTCTCTGACAGGTCGCCCGCTGCTCTCCACACTTTGGAGACCACAGACGGCATTGAAGGTGCCAGACTTCCGGACTGACTCACACTGAAAGCCGATGCTAACTGAGTTGAGTTCATGAATGGACCAAGTGCATCGGATCCGGCAGGCTTGAGGAGCCGTTCGGAGGACACTACCCTTTTGTTGGGAACAAGGTACCGGGGACTAAAATAAGGCGACTTCCTTGGTTCCGCTGCAGGCGACAGCAGAGGGGACATCATCGGAACAGTTTGGGGGCTCTCGAGAGCTCGGATCAGTGGAGACCCAGCCAGGGCTCGGGAAGCAGTTCGGCTTGGGGGGAGCCCATGGGAGGGCTGGTGGTGCAACTGGAGGTGGATGTCCATGGGTGCGATCTTACGGCCCTGCATGGCACGTGGATTTTGCAGGTTTTAAGGTCTGCCACATTGATTAACGCAAAGAAGCAGAGAAACACGTTCATCCTCTTCTAGGTAGCGGTCGTGTCGGCTTCCGGGTTCGATTGGACTCGCTTTGGGAGGTAGGCATGACCGTGAAGGCATGTCCTGCGACTCTGGGGACGCGGGCGAATTTTGACCTTCCGTCCTCGTCAGTCTTCTGCGTAGCCATTTGCGCAAGCAGGCCGCCTCGCTCTTCCTTGGTCTCCATCGGCTGCTCCGTACCCGTCATCTGCACTCCGGCTCGGTAGGACCAGGACAAGCCTAACAGAGGCCTCACTATATGATTCACGATGTCGCGCAGAACCTTCTTGTTGGCCTCCGTTTCCTCTGGATGGAAGTATAAATCCACAAGAGCATGACCGAGAGTCGTGCCCTGCAGGATGTCAGCGTTTAATGGCAGCTTCTGTATGACGCTTATGAGCCTGGACCTCATATGCAAACTTGGCAAAGACTTGTCTTCTTGCACCTCCAACCAATCAGCCAGCACCTGACAGAGACCCTCGTGTAGGAACCAGGCCTGCCAACGTGGCTTGCTGACCTCGGTGCACACTCTTTCCAGCATGGCCACTTTGTGTGTGCGAGGTTGTCCCTGGCTTTTTGCCTCGTCGTCTGCCAATTTGGCCTCGCGCATCGCGTCGATGACCTCCTGGACTCTTCTCTGGGCCTCCTCCT
>NW_027178649.1:0-1016 GCF_019968985.1 Porospora cf. gigantea B | reverse complement strand
ACATACTGTCGACCGAGACCGGTGGATGTGGAAGCTCCTCCTCGTAACAGAGGAAAACGTCCAGAGGAGGGGGTGACTCGTAGTTCGAGAAAGCTCCTTCTACCAGGGACCAGTCGTAGGCGTGTGGGTTGTCCGCAACCCAGTGAATGGCCGTGAAGGGCCCCGCGAGGGATGGTGAATGGACGTCAAGGTCCCTCGCGGGGTCCGTAGGGGTATCTTTTGACCTCGACCTCCAAGACCCCGGTTGCAGGGTCTGCGGGGCCGGAGGCGCAGGCTCATGAGTCTGCCCACCAGGAGCGGTGGGTGTTACCACCTTTAGGTATTCGTTGTGATCTGGGTGCCCAGGGTGGCCGACCTGTGTGACACATGCGTGTTGTCTAACAGATCGGCCGGCACACTGGGTCTCCCATGACGGTTCAGGGGCGTCGAAGCCCCCTGCCACCGTCGACCCGGTAACTGGGGCGGACGTGCTCATCCGCCCATGGTTACCTTGGGGAGAGCCCAGTGACCCTGGGCCCGGGGCCGCGGGGTCTTCTTGCGGCTCGGATGTCGCTTCGGGACGCGGGCCACTACCGGTGGGCACTGCTAAGTGCCCCCGCTCGAGTGGACCTGCTAAGTACCCACTCGAGGTGGCCGTGTCCACGTTCCCGGTTGCAGGAACGCCGACACCCGTGCGCAATTGCCCCTGCGGGCCCCGGTGTCTTGCCAGTACTGCGGGCGTTGTAGTAGTCGCTCCGCAGGTGGTGGACTCATCCGGATGGGGCCGGGTCCCCCCAGAGGGTGGTTCCCCAACCCAGCCCTCTGTTCGGCTGTTGGGGGACCCGGGCGCTTGTGTCAAGCGTAAGAGGTCGATGGTGGGAAGTTGTAGCAAAGCTGCCAGAGCTTCCGCGCGACCTGGAGTGCTAGCTTCGCGGGGTAGTTCCTCGGATCTCACTGGTAGTTTCCGAGTCACCGGACCAGTTGAGGCGTCAGAGACGGTTGCATCTCTTACGTTCCCATTATATTCGAACTTGCCA
>NW_027178648.1:0-1016 GCF_019968985.1 Porospora cf. gigantea B | reverse complement strand
TCCACATATCTGGAGTGAGGGAAAAGTTTCAGAGCCACGTCTGACACCAGCGTCTCGTAGTCAGTTGCTGTGCAGTTGTGGATAGTGGTTGCCACGGCTTCGTTTGAAGCCGCTGCCCACAGTTCCTTAAAGAGTTCCACGCACGTATGCCGGCTCTTTATTTTTCGGGCGTGGGAGTCCACGTAGTCTTCAAGGTCCTTCTCAGTCGTAGGTCGAAAGTCCGCGAACTCGCCTACTTGGCGCATCACCCGATCTCTGTCTATCAGCTGGGCGTTGCTGGTAGCCTGGTCAGGTGGTTCGCAGAAGCGATGAGCGTCGTCGGCAAGCTTGCTTAAGTCTTTGTAGTACTCCTCAGCCGGGTTGGTAGAGCTACCCATGTTGTCTTCCATTGTTCAGTTTATTGTACTGTTTGGTTGATGGGATATATATGATCACACAATTATTCACATGACCTCGATCCGTTTCGTCTCCTCCGTGTGGGGTGCCCCTGGCTCCACGGAATCCGACAAAGGTGAGTCTGAGACACACACTACAGTCACCAACTAACAACTTACCGCTGCGACACAAAGAAACTAACCAACAATGAGGTGGACAGGCAGCTTGATGAAATGATCCCTGATTGGGAGGAAACGTCTACAAAAGGAGTGCACGTGCCCTATCAAAGCGTGCTACAGGTAGCAGCAACGCGGGAGGAACCCACGACTGAAGTTGACTTGGAGCGTTTTCATCGACTAGCGGGAGTACATCTGAGCGCATCAAGGATGCACGGGGCGCTCAGGAAAAGATTTAGCAACCTTCCGCAGCTGTACGACAAATGTCGAGAGGTGGTGGCTAGGTGTGAATTGTGCCAGAGACGAATGCCGAGGCCAGCGGGCATACCCCAAGCGATGTCGCTGAGTCAGCATTTGAGAGCTGAAGGCCTGAATGACATAGTCGCATTCTGTCGCAGGCATATGCTTTTAACCGTTTTGTCCTCTCAAGACTTCAAGTTAATGGGTGTTTGCATTCTCTTAACT
>NW_027178647.1:0-1016 GCF_019968985.1 Porospora cf. gigantea B | reverse complement strand
GTGCAGAATGTCCTCTGGGTTCATACATGGACGGCACGGCGTGCCTCGAGAAGACGCCTGTGGCTTTGGTTGCTGAGTGCCCTTCTGCGTGCTCTAAGGAAGGTGACCAGTGCTTCACCACGAGAACCTACTCACACACCCTTCAGTGCCCTGCTGGTTGGACTCTTGATGGAGGTCGTTGCGTTGTCGAGGAGATTGTTGACTGCACTGATGACCGCCTTCCTGATGAGGAGTGCGGAGAGCACTGCTACGTAGACATGCAATGCTCCGGAGGGTCTTGCTTCACCTCCAAGGAGGCGGTCGAGAAGACGATTCTGGAGGGCAGGCGGTTCCTGGCTGCTACTACCGAGGGGCTGGACATTTGTAACTCTAAACCCTGTAGAGCGGTGAAGTTGACCAAGCAGCCTGACTCTAGCAGTTTAGAACTTGTCTCCAAGACCTGTCTCAGAAGAATGGAGACCGATCCTGAGGTGTTCTGTGAGGGTCCGGCTGACGTCGTGTTCAACGGGGAGTCATGCTGCATGAAGGTGGCTGTGCCACCTGTGATGCGGTGTCCTGTGCAGCAGTTCGGAGCCTCTGACGACGAATGCTTCCGCCTTCGCAAAAGAGCTCCTCAGTACGTGTGTCCTGCCGGTTTCGAGAAGAAGTGTCGTGGGTCGTCTAGGTCTCCCTTAGGGTGTGAGTGTGCCGCCACTGAGGAGAATCAGGCCGAGAGGTCATGCCCTGAAGAAGCGGAGTTGTACGATGATGTGTGCGTTGTCTACGAAGACCCCATCGCCTATTGCCCAGAATTGGGAGCTGAGCTGATGGACGACGCCTATTGTGTGAAGACGGTTCGCGAGCCAGTTAGACTTCGAACCACGATAACGTTGGAGTGCGTTGGCGAACAGTGCTTCGAGAAGGTCCGCGCCGATTTCGCTCGGAAGAACTTGCTGCCTGGCGATGACGTCCAGAGGCTGTCAACTGGGGCGGATCCGATTGTTGAGCTTGAGGCGACCTTTGAGGAGTCCGAGCCG
>NW_027178646.1:0-6415 GCF_019968985.1 Porospora cf. gigantea B | reverse complement strand
CAGGGCTCCTGGAATCCTCTGCCGTGGCCACGTTTACATCGATCCGCATTTCTGCCCCGTCCGTTATGAGAGCACTGGAGACCACAGACGTGTCCTGATCGTGGATTCGTCCTTGCTTCCCCATTGGACCAAGAACAGTGCAGAGCACCACCGAGTCCCCATAAGCTACTGAGGAGGTACCAGTCCTCCCTGGGCTCGCCTCAATGAACACCGGGCGCATCTCCTCCGGCGCTCGCGCTCCTCGAAATCCAGCCAGCGATTCCGTCAGCGATATTGACGGTAACGACCGATGTGCCTCCATAAAATCAAGAGTTTTTTGGTGAACCAATCTTGCAATGTTCAGATAACTTCACAAAGGACAGTCAAATCGATATCGTTATTAAAAATCCTCCCCCAGCGCGAAGGTCTTCGCTTCCTCAGGCTTCTTGTCCTTCAAGTTCGCGGGTACTCGCTTCGGAGGTACAGGGACACTTACAGGAGCTAAGCCGAGGAACGCATAAACCTGAGAGCCGTCAATTGTAGATGCGGCCCCGAGAGCAACTCTCACGCGCTGGGCTAGCCATTCCACCATCCCTTCGTTGGCTACTAGACCGACTCGCTTCAAATGGGCGGTCTCCAAAGCTACTGCTTCGTTGAGAAGAAAATCGAGTACAGTGTCAGTCAGCTGGTCGCGCAGCCCGCTGTACAACGTAGCAGCGAACACACCCTGTAGCTGCTCCTGGCGGATGATGTTGCTCAGCCCCTTCGACAAAGCCCCATCAACACCTGCCTTGGACAGCAAGCCGTTAATCATGAGGATGTCTGCAGACATCATCATCTTCAGTATAGCGTAGGCAGCTAGCTTCTCAGCCATGGGCTTGGGAGTGGCGCCATTTTTGCAATGCCTGAGAATCCACCGCGTCTTATCTTCGCCAGCTTGGCAATACGCCTCCATCGCCGTGGCTATGGGTCGGTGCTCATCCGCGGTCACGTCCAGGCCCGCTTGACCCGTCAGCAGCACAGGCAAATAAGCGTTGAATGCTTCCTTATGAATTACCTCGTAGGAACCCTGAAAGGAAAAAAAGGCTCGCGCCTCAGGTATCTGAATCTCGGCCAAGAGCTCGCAAGATATCTCTGTAAGGTCAGCCATGATCGGCTCATCTTCGGGATAGCGACCGTGCACCAACGCGGACCTTAACAGCATGACGTTAGTGAGCGAGGACATAAAGTTCAGTGGAAGGTTCTCCGCAGCACTGTCAAGCAGAGCCATCTCCTTGTCGGGTTGAACGTCCTCAGAGGCCCAGAAACTGTCCTGGTACGCTTTAAACGCCGTCCACATAGGTTCAAACTCCAACGGTAGAATGACCCATCTGTTGACGTTCTCTTGCAAGAAAGGATCGTTGACCTGTTTTTCCAACAGATCTCTTCGAACATCAGACAAATCCATGCCCTGCTTCTCCCCCTGAGCTTCTCGAACGTCACACATATCCATTGAATTAACTTAAATGTCTTTAGTACATTCGCCCATCTAACACTGTGGGGCAGTGTGCTTAAAAAGCACCGTTGATACGACCTGCCCCTTCACGCCACCAAACGTGAAAACGGGGTAGTCTAGTATGGCTACAGTGGTCATGAACGAGCAAGCTTCTTGCAGCTCCGCAACAGTGGCGTTGCAGCTCGTGATCAGCACATGGACACCTGGACCCAATAAAGACTCCTGTAGAGCGGCAGCGTACTCGGCGACCCTGTTACCCATGAAGAAAATGTCGAATGTGCCCTTGTCGTGGATCAATGCGGCCCACCGAGTAGCGATCAGCCGGGACACGCGGTTGCAGGACATCGGCATGTCCTGCATCGGCGCCGTGAGGTCCAGCTGGTCGACGACGGCACAGGGGCCGAGGAGACGCCTCGCCAGACGGACTGCGTCTGCGACGTAGTCGAATCCCGCCAACTGAGTGAAGCCCAAGTCCTGCAGCCGTTTGAGGAACATGCCGTTGCCGCAACCGATGTCAAGCACGGGGGTGTTTTTGGCAAACCGAGCGATCATGAAGGACGCGATTTGGCTGCATTGGGCAGCATACCAATCCTCCCCATCTACGTTCTCATCATAATTCCTGATCTCCTCAGCGTATATGTCGTCCCAGTGCGCTTTTCTGGTGAGGTCAAAGCGCATATAGCGATTTCACACGTTGACCAGCTCTTCAGACACGAACTTGGCCACTACTGTTTGCATATCACCTGTGATCTCAAAGTCGTCAGGTGGGCCCACTACCAGCAGCCTCTCGTTATCGACACAGCAATCCAGGGCGAAGGGAATTCCGATGCATTCGTCGATGAAGAACTGGAACAGCTCACTGAAGCTCTGATGCGTCATGTACTTCCATAGAGGAATGACAGCGACTCTATCGCTCTGTAGGAACCTAGAGAGGCTCAGACAGTCGATGTCGCCCAAGGCCAGGTGCCTTGTCACTGCTCCAAACATGAGTGAGTCAGTGAGGCCTCTCCCACTCATAACTGCTTGAATTGAGCCTGACGGCATCACAGTTGGCGTGTCGAAATTGGTCACGGCGGAGACTATCGGAAGGCAGTGGTTCTGTTATGAAACGCCCCTAAGCCTCACGTTGACCAGTGACACCGAACAGAAGAAGTTGGGGTCATCCCGTCTGAGTTTCATGACCAGTGAATAGACCTCGGTTGCCAGGTAGTCCTTCGAAGGATGACCCACACGTTCCAGCCCATGGTTCAAGACGATGCAGCGCTTCACGAACATTACGCCTGCCCTCTGAAGGTCGGCGACGCTTCTCGGGTCTCCCGGGACGATGTTGAGGAAGAGGTTTGCAGTCGACGGTCGCTCCGCTTCTATCTTCTCCAGATCCGCTGGCTTCATGGGGGCCAGGATGTAAAGCGTTCCTTCACCCTTTGCGTTGCTTACTGCCCGCTGAACAAAGGAGGTGAAGTTAGAGGGCCACCCCAGCACAAGAATGCTATTATCGAAGCTGGCTGCAGTAGGTCGATACCCCGTAACGATTCTCAGCTGCAGTGTCGACGTCATCATTGGCAGTTGGCTCCAGCCTCGCTTGAGGTCAAGTCGGCTGCCCTGAAGGCTTGCCATCCCACTTTCAGGAGGTTGAAGAGACTCTAGGTAGCTCGAATCTTCCTTCATTCGATACAGACAGTAGTTCAGGCTGCATTACCGCCGACGCTTCCCTCACTTCTCTTCGGTGCCCAGCACGATAAGACCCCGTGGCTCATACAGACACTCTCCCACATAAGCTGGGGTGCCCAACAAATATTCCGGATGTGGTAGGGTGATGGAGGTCTCACCGACACCGTTGTCCCACTGGATACCCAGCAGAGTAATACGGCACTTCTCAAACAGCCAGGAGGCGAAGGTGATAAGTTTGATGTGGAATAGCCCTTCCGGGAGAACTGATATCTGAAACGTCCTCTTCGTGGAGGCTTGCACGAAGGATAATCTCAGAAGGGGACACGAGGATGTCGTGTTCCTACCGTAGAAGGATGTTGGAACCGGCAAGTACGCCAGCGTAGCACAGCTGGTTAGACATCCGTACAAGGTACAAAGAAGCCTATTCTTCAGCAGAGAAGCCACCATCAACTCCGTCATGAGGTTCTGCAGGGCCACCACCTGAGACACCCCAACGTTGGTCAGAAGCTCCACAAGGACCGAATCAGCCTTTTGCAGAACTACATGAAGCCGCTTGCCCATGTCGCCGACAGCCATTAGCAATGCCCTGCGTGACCACCATTTACGCCGCCTACGTCAACGCCAGCTTACGCTCGATCTCGTCGATACCCACCGGCAACAATGGAGGCTGTCATGAGGAGTTCTACAGGCTCACGTTGTCGAGGTTGCACACAAAGATGACGGAGGCCTCCCGGGCGCATTGCCTACAGAAAATGGAGTTGCCTCCAGAAGCGGCGATCTGCGTCTGGTAATTGTATCCGAACAACTCCTCTCGTCTGACGTAGAGCTGAATTCCCAGGGCTTTGTGGGCGTACGACACGATCGATTCGAATTCCATGGGCTCATATGGTGTCAAGAAAACGACACGCTTGATGAAGAATAGCTTCTGCTGGTAGTGGGAGTCCGAGAAGGTCAGCCGGTCGTGCTGCCAAAGGTTCCCCGTTGCGATTTCCGCCAATAGCTGATGCAGTCGCTGAGGACTTATGGTTCCCACCAGCAGAATGAACTCGTCGCGCATCTTGGCCAAGGTCAAACCACGCAGCTGTTGCCGCACGAAAACGTGGATTGGGTAGCCTATAGCATCCTTTCTGTACTTTGCCTTCTCAATAAGGTTGCTGGCTTTGTATGGAAGATAAACGAAGCTTGCAAGGATGGCGAGGGTGACAACGGCTTGGGCAGTGCTACTAGATGGCTGCATATCACCGTAGCCCACAGTAGTCAAGGTTACTGCTGCAAAGTACACGAAAACCCAAAACGAGTCTCGATTAGGGGCGTCGTACTGCGATGAGAGATGTGGCACTCACTTACTCCATCCAGCATGAACATGCATCCCTGAATTAACAAGATGATACATTCCTCACCGCAAAAGTAAAAACAATGACTGTGATGTCTAACGCAAGCGATACCAATTGGCAGATCAGACCGGACTTGCGGCTGGTGACTTTAAAGAGGTCGATGAATTCCTGGTCCTTTCCCAGAAGCAAGAAGAATCTTACGAAGCCCAGATGCATCATGTACGTCACCTTGGCGTAGCTCTCGTCGCCACCCGTGTGCATGGCAATGTAATTCGCGGGTGATAGTGTGAGGGCCTCAATGGTCCCCAAGACGCTAAAAATCGTTTTGGCCTTCCGTTCAGTTCCCGCAAACCGTAGAATCAAATCTATCTCGAATATCCACAGGAATGTTTGCTCCATGAAGAACTGGGATCCACCCGAGACAAGTTTGAAATCCCATGGCTCGTTGGGACTTTCGCGGCTCCAAAATGCCGACAGGTATATCCAATGATAGGACCAGCCAACAATGAGCCATAGCCGGGCGAATTTGACAGTGGAGGATTCAGCGTAACCCTCAACGCTAAGAACGTTCTTAAGCAGAAACTTCATTTTGGACAACCTGGGCAGAGAACTCAGCCGGATCCTCTCGACCCCCCAGTAGCCTTGAATAGATGTACCACCAGACTTCCATGTGTTTCGGCCGCGCCATAGTAAGTACAAGAAGGTACGGGACAGTATGAGGACGCCGCCAAAGGCGACGAATGCCGCAGCGGCGCTGGCCCAACTGATAGACGACTGCCGAGTTGTAAGGAAATGTGATCCGATGAGGACAACAGCGAGGACAACAGCTGCCCAGTCCACTAGGGATAACGCCATCCGAAGTCGGTACCGACGAAGGGAGGATCGCGATCGATGCTCCTTCGCTTGCACGTGAGGCATCCCTGAATTGGTTGAAATTCACGTAAGTCCACAGAAAAAAGAACACAACACGTATTTTGGGGTGTGATTTACTTCTTCACGATTTGTACCACGTCTTCATCAAAAAGAAGGTGATCCACACCAACCTTTTGAGGGTTGTGCTTCACACTTTGGCCCCAGACCCAGGAATACTTGAACTGCTCCAACAACTGCTTGTGAATTCGTGTGCAAAACTGCCGCACAGTAGGCTTGGCGGCCTTGAGAATGACGGGGGATGAATAGTCGGGAATCTGACCTCGTGGCTTAGTGTAGATCCGGATCAAGTTCAAGTACTCCCAGATCCGTTCGATGAGTCCGTCGAGGTTCCACTCGTGATGGGCCGAGATAGGAACGTAATGGGGTATCTGCGAGATGATATCAAGTTCCTCGATAGAAATCTGGTCGATTTTGTTCATGACGTAGATGGCTGGCGTGTAGACCCTGTTCCCCTCGATAACGTCGATGATGTCATCAGCGGTGGCGTCGCACCTGATGTGCCAAACGCCAGAAGTAAAGCGATACTCTTGGCAGATGGACTTGATAGTGGACTCATCGATGTTCGTAAGAGCGCAGGTATTGACGATGGTAATGCCGCCGGTGTCTTTCTTCTCAAACTTGATATCAGGAGGAGTCTTGTTTAGCCGTATGCCGAAACCTTCGAGTTCGCGTTCGATGATCTTCTTATGCGTCATGGGCTTCATCACGTCTAAACAAATCAGAATCAATCCGCACGTCCTAGCAACGCCTATAACCTGTCGACCGCGTCCCTTTCCATCCTTGGCTCCTTCGATGATACCTGGCAGGTCCAACAACTGGATCTTCGCTCCTTTGTATTTGAAGACTCCCGGTACACAGGTGAGCGTGGTGAATTCGTAGGCGGCGACCTCGGAGAAGGTGCCAGTCAACTTATTCAGCAAAGTACTCTTTCCCACCGAGGGGAACCCGATCAGACCGACCCGGGCGTCACCCGTCTTTGAGACGTCGAACCCCTCCCCCCCGC
>NW_027178645.1:0-1019 GCF_019968985.1 Porospora cf. gigantea B | reverse complement strand
GCCAACGCCTACGAGGTCCACAGTCCTTCTGCCAGTCGATGATACTGATATCGTCGATCCCATCCTAACTGACGAGCCTCACCCTTCACCCACTGATGACCATCTCATCACCTCTTCGCGCCGTAGTCGGCCCAAAAAGGGGTCCCCAGATGAAGACGTCAACCCGTTGATTGTGACGCCAACGCCTACGAGGTCCACAGTCCTTCTGCCAGTCAAAGGTACTGATGTCGTCGATCCTATCCCAACTGACGAGCCTCACCCTTCACCCACTGATGACCATCTCATCACCTCTTCGCGCCGTAGTCGGCCCAAAAAGGGGTCCCCAGATGAAGACGTCGACCCGTTGATTGTGACGCCAACGCCTACGAGGTCCACAGTCCTTCTGCCAGTCAAAGGTACTGATGTCGTCGATCCTATCCTAACCGACGAGCCTCACCCTTCACCCACTGATGACCATCTCATCGCCTCTTTGCGCCGTAGTCGGCCCAAAATGCAGTCCCCAGATGAAGACGTCGACCCGTTGATTGTGACGCCAACGCCTACGATGTCCACAGTCCTTCTGCCTGTCAAAGGTACTGATGTCGTCGATCCTATCCTAACTGACGAGCCTCACCCTTCACCCACTGATGACCATCTCATCACCTCTTTGCGCCGTAGTCGGCCCAAAATGCAGTCCCCAGATGAAGACGTCGACCCGTTGATTGTGAAGCCAACGCCTACGATGTCCACAGTCCTTCTGCCAGTCAAAGGTACTGATGTCGTCGATCCTATCCTAACTGACGAGCCTCACCCTTCACCCACTGATGACCATCTCATCACCTCTTTGCGCCGTAGTCGGCCCAAAATGCAGTTCCCGGAGGAATACGTCGACCCGTTGATTGTGAAGCCAACGCCTACGAGACTACTGCCAGTCGATGATACTGATATCGTCGATCCTATCCTAACTGACGAGCCTCACCCTTCACCCACTGATGACCATCTCATCACCTCTTTGCGCCGTAGTCGGCCCAAAATGCAGT
>NW_027178644.1:0-6433 GCF_019968985.1 Porospora cf. gigantea B | reverse complement strand
AACGCGGCGATCGCAAGGAGCCCGGTCTGCGAAAATCGAGACTGAACTTTCTAACTCGAAAGACACCGAAGGACGCCCCTACCTTGGCGCCTCTCACAGTGGAGTCACTGAAACTTCACGACCGATGGACGCAAAACCACAGGTCCAAGCCGTACTTCAAACTGTGTGTGGTCACTGAAGGCGAGTTGGAGTCGTCCGAATACTGGAGAGAGCGACGAAAGGTCGAAACACAGCTCAGGTGAGGGTGCAGGATGGCGTCCATTCAGAGAATTTCCTGAGGAATCTCGTCGGAGATATCATGCTGCTCGACGTGACGAGGAAGCGCAACCCTCCTCCGCTCGTTTCGAAGCAGAACCTTCGCATTCATTGAAACTACCCAAACTCCCGAAGGCTTTTGGTACAAACAAGTCGTCAAAGGTGTCACACCGGCAACACTTAAACGCAGACCTCCAAGGCTGCTAGCGTATTGGCCGACGATGCGCCCCCCTCAGAAGTTGGTCGTACTCCTCTTCTTCACGTAGACTTCGAGTAAGCGAGTATCATTCGCTGAGGGCCCTCCAGTAGTGGCGGTGGACTACGCAACCGAGTCCCAAAATGTGGGTTGACTCCGTCGTGACTATGACAAAAATCCGTGCGACGTCTTTCCAGCACACAAACAGCGAACACGCAGAGCAGGGCGACTACGTCCGCTGGGTCAAGGAGGAAGATACGCAAGATGCTGAGGTGTTACTCACCATAGGTCCACCGAAGAAGAAGAAGTTATTCGGGTTGATTCCAATGGGGACCTCAGGGTCGTCTGTAGCGCCGCAGCTGTCCGACATCAACTCAGGTGGGGTATGAGGCGACATAGGATGTAGCTGCAACGGAGAAGACTGGAAGCACGAAGTCAGGCAAGAGTAAAGGGTGGCTGGGTGCGTCCAAGAAGGCAACATTCGTGGACCTGGTTTCGAAGGAGATCGATGACATCAACAAGCGTGCGAGCGGCCATCAGGACCTGAAGGCGACTCTGCACTCTCGCCTCTCCACTCTCAAGAATCTCACCAAGGAGGAAGTGCTCGAGACCTTGATGTTTCTGCAGCAGAAATTTTTTGCTCGGCACATCGCCACGCACGTGGGAGTGAAATGTACCTCATACAGATACTGCTGGAGAATGCGAAGGCGCTAGATGCTCAAGGCCACGAAATGACGGGAGTCGAGATATTGCAGGAGACGAGTCGCCTTGGGTACAACGTCAAAGGCATTCTGGAGGCATTCAAACGCGGGGGAGAGCATAAGCCTTCGACTTTGAAGGCACTGTTCACCAAAGAGAAGATATCCGACGGCTTCACGCTTGTGAAGGCCTCTGGGAAACCTAACGATCTGGAGCGTGTCGAGTGGAATCTCGTTGATGAAGCCACCAAAATGGATTGTGTAGCCGTGGCCTACGCCCTAAACCGCGCGCGTGCTCTGGTGGACGTCATGTTTGACAACGAGAGGTTCCGAGGGGCGGTGCTGTCTGAAGGCTACGACAACTCCCAGCTCGTGCAGCACTGGATGAGCGAGGATGCGCAGCACCTGCATGCGATTAAGAAGGGCGCGCGCTGGGACCCTAGATTGATGACCTCGGCTGGCGTGTTGCCCCGACAGAAGGTCGCGTTGGAGTTCATGTCCGATTTAGCACTTCAGACGAAATCTTTCCTTTCTGAAGAGGTCAAGCTGCAGGTGGATGAGTTGGTATCTGAGATTGGCGTTCTCAGGGGTAACGTGAGAAACAGCTTTGACAGCATGCTCGACAACGTGCTTTTCCTACGGCACTGCGGCGTCACTGACGCTCGCGATGCGTTTGGCTATTTAATTGAGTCGGCGTTGCCACTGGGAGTCGATGTGGTACTAAAGAAGCCCGGATTCGACTATCTCGAACAAGAACTCAATGGCCAGTGGGGATCATACAAGTTATTTGAGAAATGGCTAGTGGACGTGACCCGATGGCAACGAGTTGACGCCGTTACCTCCCTGTGTCGCACCCAGTCGAAAGAGAACTTGGTGGCGTCCGTAAAGGAGCAGAGAGCGCGCATCTACCGCGCATTGGAATTGCGTATGCAGACGCTGATCCAGGCTCGTCTCTCCGGACTCAAGACGACCAACGGCCAACGCTTGCCAGCGGTCCTCACCGACATTCTGGAGACACAGAAGCCTGTGTTGGTCCACTGCGCTGTCAAGGAGAGGGAGCGGGCGATGATGATCGCAGAGGATCACCGATCTTTTACCAATCGGATATTTGATTCCGGTTTCGGTCATGAGCTTTACAAAAACCATGTTGAGCGGTGCCCCACAGGGTGTAGAGCCTGGCTTTTCGATGGATCGTGGGCGGTGCGTAATCCAGACGACATGGCAGATCTCATCACTACAGCCAAGCTGCTCCTTACGAAGATGCAGAAAAACACGGACCTCCTCCGCGATGTGCGGTTCCAGGCGGAGATCGAGGGTGTCCAAAGCCAGACGGCCAAACTGGAAAGGATGCTCAAGGTATTGGAAAAGGACAACAACAAGATTGAACACGACTACGCCGACGTGAGGCGTAAACACGAGACGAAGCGCGACGAGATCCTTCAAAAGCTCCGCTTGGAGGAGCAGAAACAACTGGATTTGAATACGGGGGATCTAGCTACTTCTTTGGAGCAAGAAACTGACGAACTGGGTCGTAAATTGCTCGAGGCGAGAAAAGAGACCACACGGCTACGCAACCTCAAGATTCTGAACGAGAGACGCGCAGCTCGCGCCAAGAAGGAGGCCAAGCGGCTGAAGAAGGAGCTGGCCGCAGAGACGCTGGAGCAAGATCTATTAACTGGTACGAAGAAGAAAAACATTTTCGGAGTCGTGGTTAAGTCTTCCGCGGCTTCCTCGGCCTCGAACGTGGTGTCCACCTCGCATCCAGAATCCGCCCCAGAGGTATTGGCACCCACCTTGCATCCGGAATCCTCTCCGAAAGCGTCGGCAGACTCAGCCGCCCCTATTGATGGCCGTCGTACGTCTGTCCAGTCTTCCAACTCCTTGAGCCACTCCATTCTTTCGCACACCTTGTCCGATGGAGCGCTGCACCAGAGAGTCCACCCAGCGCGATTGACAGCAAATTCAGCCATAGGTGTAGACGAGCAAGTCAGACGGAAGAAGAAGGGCTTTCAATGGAATCCCTTCGGAAAGGGTAAAAAGCAACCCCCCAGTTCAGCCGCCATGACGGAACTGCACCATAGACTCAGCTCGGGATCGTCGCTGTTCCCCAGCGCAAGCCTGCATACAACGGAACCGAGTGTCGCGGACGGAAGGACTCCGCTGGACTACGTAATGCCTGAGGTGCGCAGTCTGAACGCTGGTCGCACTCCCGAGTTCCCGGCACACATCGCTTCCTCTGACGGACGATTGTCTACGGATCCACTCAACCCCTCGGATCCGACTCAGAGCATTCGGTTGAATTCGTGTTCAACCAATGACATATTTGGCACTTCCTCGCGTTCTTTATCTCGCTCTTCGCCGAGAAAAATCGTTTCCATGCTTCCCAGCAATGAATACGGTATGCCCAGCCCCAATGAGATACCAGAGACGGATTCCGAGTCGAGTCCAGCGTCCCTTCCTCACATATGCGTGGCCTCCCCCAGCTCTCCATCGCCAAAACTATCGCGGGGCTCTTCAGCTTCAGAGCTCTCCACTCCTGACTGGGCTGCGCAGTCAGCGTCCTCTAAAGTGGACCGCAAGCCGAATTTGGTTCACCAGCATACACACTCCGACCCACCCCAGATCTCCAAGCCCTCTCTAGATGGCCCGTTGATTGCCTTGACAGCTGACGTGGTGCTGGATCACAGTCTTCCGCCAACCGATGAGCTTTCTCGGCGGACTTCTCTTCTCACGGATCAGTCCGAATCCGTGATTACGGTTGAAGGAGAAAAGAAGAAGAAAGGTAACAGTCTCTCATGGAAGAAGATGGGCAAAGGTCTTGCCAAGACGAGCAAAGGACTGCAGAAGAATGTCTCCAAGAATTTGGGGAAGGCTGTCAAAAGTCTCCAGAAGTCAACCTCGTCGCAGACTGCCAGTGCCGTGAGTGCGGGCTCAACTCCACGCCGCACGACTTAGGTTGGCTCGGGTTGCACCGACTGGTGCTTTTATGTCGGTCCGTGTTGCAGCAAGCCTCTCCTGTGTGGGGATGAGACATTTGAGTGATACTTGGATTCCATAATTGCGTATGACCTTCAGAAGAGCGTCGTGTGCGTCAAGTGGCACCAAAGAGTCGTAGTCGCAGACGCGGATAGATCGCAAGACCTGTCCATCGGACTCCACAACATAAAAAGTCCGATTGAAGCGTAGAGGTTGGTCGGGGGGAACCCATTCCTCAAGCTTTAACAGTTTTTCGGGGACCCAATCAGTCTTCTCTGGCAAAACCTGTCCGTCGAGCACCGGAAGGGTAATTTTTTCCGGCACAGCAGCAGGACCGTTTTCGAAACGCCAGATGATTTCCTCGAAGTCGGGCTCCCCGCAGTCTGAGAGCGGCATGACGTAGTACAGTTGTCGCTCAGCGCCCTCCTCAGCGGCGAGAACGATCACGTCGCCCAGATCCAACCACCTAAACAGGTCCAGCTCGTGCACATCCGTAAGATCTGCGTAGATCACATTCATCAACTCGTCCCCGTAAAACGCCCCACTGGTCACGCCGTCAAAGTCACGGTAACCACGCAGAGTCATTGGCGACCGTCCGCTAAGCAAGTCCAGCTGACAAGGAGCCAACCGAGGTCGAGCCTCTACTATCTCGTTTCGGATAAGCAGTGGCTCCTTCTTTTCAGTGTCAATAGACTTCTCATCCTGCAGACGGGTGAGACGATTTCTCAGGAGTATAACGGTACCCGCAGCCAGCCCTGTACGAGGCGGAAGAGCCAAGCTCTGGCCAACTCGCATGATTCGGCCGATTTTCGTATTTGGTGAGTAATAGGTCTACAACTACGGGCGGACCGTAGGGTAGTTCCGCCTTCGAATCGTCGATGTTCTCGGTGTGAAGCGGCACTTTCCACTCACGTAGGACATTTCGTGCATCAAGACTCAATTATTTGACAGCACTCACCGTAATGCTCTGCGGAAGTAGGTGCTTCAGCGTTCCAGTCGGTGAACCAAGGTCCCTCCAGAAGATGGCACAGAACTCGGACGGCGGAGAAAGCCCCCTGCGGAACCACTATGTCTCTGACTTTCAACGCTTCCGTTCTGAGAGGCCCCGAGACCACCCCAGCTACTCAGCGCTCCATCCGGACGTAATCCTTGTGGATGAGCACTGCAAAGCACTCGAAGCTACACGAAGGCGACTGGCCCGTGTGGCGGCTGTGGAGACGCTCTTTTTCATAAAGCCGTGATCCTGCGCACCTGGCACGTCTTCCACGTTACATGTCACAACCCTTGAAAAGCTAAGCAGATCATGAAGTTAATTGATCGTACCCATATCCGCATCAGGTCCTCAAGGATAAATAGCCTTTGGTACCTAGACTATCGTAGGTAAGGGAAGTCGAATTGATTCCGTACAATAAGGAATGGTTCCTAGACTATCGTAGGTAAAGGAAGTCGGCAAATTGATTCCGCACCTTAGAAAAAAGGAATGGCTCTGTAGGTAAAGGAAGTCGGCAAATTGATTCCGCACCTTAGGAAAAAGGAATGGCTCTAAAGGTATGTATTTCGCTGTGAGGCGGCCGCCAGACGCCGTTGCGGGGCCACCTGTGCGGGGCCACCTGTATGGGGCCACCTGTATGGGGCCACCTGTATGGCGTTCTACGAACAACCTTATAATGTGATGTTGATGTACAATCGACACACATCTTCTGAACAAGGGGTTGAAATGGAATTCAGATTTGGCAGTCCAAAGGGCCTGCTTAGCTTCACTCAGCTGCTCGAAATCTAGGTTTACCGCACAGGGAGGTTCGAGGTTATTTTAGGTCTGTTATGTCCTTCGATAACTTGGGCCTCACACGCGATACAATGCAAGATTCTATTTCTCTCTAGTTAGTAATGATTAGATAATTCTCAATACCTTGCCTGACTGGGATTGTTCATTGAAATTTTTGTACTGTCAAATCTGTGGTAATTAAAGTATCGATGAAAGTGTTGGATAGGATAACGATGAAGACATTGATCGGTTTTGTAATACCTCCCCGAAAATTTTCGCACGCGGTCTTGCTGCATAATATGAATGGAAGACAGAAATCGTCAACCCACGTGTAGTTGGATCTCTTGAAGCAGGAGCGGTCACGAACGTACGTATGGGCGTATGTGTGGGGCATACAATGAGAACAAAAAAGTGTTAGAATGACAAAAATGGTTCGCAAACCGTGGATTGGAGGCAATTGGAAGTGCAACGGCACTGTGGGTTCTATCAGCGAGCTGGGAAAGGCTCTCAACGAGTCCGCCCATGACACCAGCAAGGTCGATG
>NW_027178643.1:0-1018 GCF_019968985.1 Porospora cf. gigantea B | reverse complement strand
TGGTCTAAGGCGTCAGACCAAGTTCTGATGGGCGTAAGTCCGCGAGGGTTCAAATCCCTCTCTGTGCATTATTTATTAGGTGTCTGGATGCGTTGCGCTCAGCTACGATTTCCCACAGAACCAGCTGGTCCGGTGACCACTTCCACCGGAGTGGTACCTGGTGGTGTAGGTGTACTGGCGTGTACTTAGCCACATAATAAGAACAATATCTAGCTTTGACCCAACCGTTCTGTCTCCGACGGGGTAAAGCTGTGGGTAGCATGGGAGTACCGAAGTCTCATAACTCGAACCCGCGGCCGTGGCGGTAGCAGCTGGATCGTAAGGTCTACCGGCGCGGCGGTTTTCAGAGGAACGCAACACTCCTCGACCACCTCATCGTGATCTGCAGAGAACCGGTTGCACCGGCTCAACCAATCTGCTTACCTGGTGTCGAACTGTTGGATATACCATACCACATCCACCTGACTGTGGTGCTTCAGCGGCCCATTGTAGAGAGGAATGGTCCGTAAAGACGATGTTCCGCTGGTGGCCTCGGATTTCACGGGTTCTTTCTAGCCGCCACTTTATTGCATAGGCTTCGCGTTCTCGTGTGTCCCATCGTTGTTCGGTGGGATTTAGGCCCTTGCTGTAGAACCCTATTAGTTCCACTGGGTACCTTGCAACTGCAGCAGGACTGCTCCTACCGCATACAGGCTGGCGTCTGTTACCAGCACGAATGGCAGTGGACCAGTGAGGTATATCTTGTCAGCGAGTCTCTGGAGGGCTTTCTGGTAAGCTATCTCTTGAGTTTGCTTCCATTGCCAACTGGCCCCCTTCTTCTGTAGTGGTCGGAGGGGGATCTGTGAGTTTGCTCAAATTCGGGATGAACTCCCGGATGTAACTGACCGCCGCGAGGAAACTTCTCAGTTCGGTAGATTTTCTCGTTCGAATACTGTGCGGTTACTTGAGCTCCTAACTGATTATATCCTATTCAAGAATACATGTACGTGTCTTCGGCTTTATATCTTGGCGGGAAGTG
>NW_027178642.1:0-1019 GCF_019968985.1 Porospora cf. gigantea B | reverse complement strand
CGGGTGGATCTGGCCATTCAATGACGGGAAATTCTCCCTCCGTCGGTCGTTGAGCATTCGCAAGAGCGACGGCCAGCCACTGTCTGAACGCCAACACAAATGCGTCTGCACCGACCCAGTCAAGACGTTCAGCAAAGGTCGTGAGGGGCGAAGGCTTAAGAATCCAATTTAAGGGCGTCGTGACGTTTGTTGGTCTGACTAGGGTGTACTGTTCTTGCGATGGACACACAAGTGTCGCTCTGTCTGCAGAGGCTGGGGGGAGCTTCCCGAAGGCCTCTACCACATGCTCCCTTAACTGGCGGACTCCCTTCTCAACGGACACGTTAATGTCTGGCACATCCAGTCTCATTGTGGTCAGCCGTTCTGCCAGCGGAACTCCTCTGTATGGCTCCGTGTCTTGCAGTGAGCGCCAGTCATCAGTGGATAGCCGGAAAGGGTTGATGAACCGGGGCCAGAGACCAACTTGTTTCAAACGTTTCATGTTGTAGTATTTGATCCAGCTTGTCTCAAGAGGGGGTTCGTCGAACAAATAGCCAGCGGTACTGATTTGGTACATCTTCCAGCCTCGACGAATCACATGGTCGCAGTCAGTGTCGAGGTAGACCAGGCGCCCAGCCCCTCGACAAGTCCGCTTCCCGAGTAAGGCGCACCGAGCGAACTGAAAAGCTTGCTGCACTTGGAAGTACGCCACAAGACGTTCAGGTGGCGAGGCCGCCAGGAAGATGAGTGTGAGAAGAATCACGGACCAGTGAAATGCGGGAGCGACGCACGTAACCTCCTCTCTGGGTGACTCCATCAGGTTGAGGAGCATTACCATGTCGGTGATGACATCCATGTCGTTGATGACTTCCATGTCCGTAATAGCATCTGCAGCGCAGGTGCCGACCACATCCACACTCCTCCATCTGGCCTCTTCCAGCATTCGAACTGATTTGAATGTCTTCGACTCTTGTAAGTACTGCCCCCTATCTCCCGAGGTGAGAACCTCCAAGGGGGCGGAGTCCACCTCCTGAACAATA
>NW_027178641.1:0-1020 GCF_019968985.1 Porospora cf. gigantea B | reverse complement strand
ACCCACGCCGGGCACTACCGGATCAAACCTCGTCCTGGGAGTGTGACCGAGACGCGCGTACAATACGCCGGCTCCGAGACACCTGTTGGGACATCCGTAGACATGCCTGCAGAGATCGACGCGCTGTACAAGCATATCAGAGTGGGCAACTGGAAGGCTGCGGCACCTTTGGTGGACAAGGTCTCTTCGGTCATCGACTCCCAGTTGCAGTAGATGAGCGTCAGTGTTTCCACATATCAATTCTAATCAGTGTCGTTTATTGTCTCTTTGTGCATCAGACTTCATCAAAACATATGGCTCGAGTCAACATCGTCCCAAATGGACGGTCTGGCAGATGCATGCTTGCCTCTACCTTTTCAATCCCTTTTTCCTTTTCCCCGCCATCTGATTTCACAAGCAATCCCTTGCACCAAGAACTCGTATGCAGTCAGCCCGCGTCACTGCTGCACCTGTCGGCCCATGCCATCCAACAGTCTCCGAAGCTCACCGTCAAGGACGTCCTGCATGAGATTCCGACGAAACTAAAGGATGTGCTCAAGACGACAAGTTTACGGTGGAAGCAAATTCTTAGCGAGGACTACTCCAGAAATGTGGTGCACTGGGAGCTGCCGACACTTCTTGCACTTTTGAACAAGATCCCAACCACCCTGCAGGAGCCGATGTTCATTGACAAGAACGTGAGAGTGGAAAGCGCAGAAAACCGCGCTTCCGCCTGCGGTTCCACACAGATGGATGCCACCCTTGCGACGGACGGACGCCAGGTGTACTACCGCCAGCGGAAGATTGGTGCCATTACTGAGCACCTGCTAGAAGCTGAGGACGGCTCTAGGTTGATCATTGCGTTGTACAGCGGCTCTGACGAGTCCTGCTTCTGCCACTGGATAGATAATAACACATCATGTTCAACCTTAGCGGACGCTACTGGAACGATTCTTGCTGAATGCGATTGCCGCAGCTTGCTTGATACTCGGATGCAGAGTGGAACTATTTTCGGGAAGGTGGGCCCCAATGAGGAGGCTT
>NW_027178640.1:0-1021 GCF_019968985.1 Porospora cf. gigantea B | reverse complement strand
GGAGGGTTCCTTCATGAGGTGCATGTGAAAGGAAACCCGTGTGTAGGAAGGGAAGGCCGACTACGATTTGGGCGGGAGGCTTCGCTACTAGAGCGAAGGGGCTTGCGATAGCCTCTCCTGTGGGTAGGTGCCAAGTCAGGGTGATCCAACCCAAGATCGCGGTGTTATTCCCAGTGATGCCGCGGATCTCAGTTGCCCCCTCATCTCCAAGCGGTGTGTCGTCCGGCTGGAGATAAGGAGCCAGAGCAACGTCAATTAAGTTGATCTGCGAGCCTGTGTCCACCAGCCCGAAGTATTCATGGGCTCCTTGCGTGAGGAGTAGATACTGTAACGGGAAGGAGGTACTCGAGCGCCGCCTTCGTTCCGAAACTTGGTTCCGGGAGGACGTGATAGCGACCGACGGGGACGAATCCTCCAGTAAGGGAGGATTGGCCGAGAGTGGATCCGTGGTCTGCGCTCTGTTTGCTGAGTCGAACGTTGATGTTGTTGCGCGGCGGGTGTCCCTGGTAGCCCGATCTGCTTCCAGGGCATTAGTAAAGCCGATGAGAGCCTCTGTAAACTGGCTTTGCTGTGTGGCGATGGCCTCCTTGTCCGCCAAGAGCGCCGCCATCTTCTCTATCTCATCCTTGAGTTTATCAGAGTCGATAACGGTCTTTGGCTTCAGAGCTAGGTTTCCCCCTTGCTGAGTTACGACCAACTCTTGTCTGCTATAGGGGGTGTCTCCAGAGGAGGGGACCGGTAAGCCAGTGGGAACGCATCGGTGATTAGAGGTCACCTGACGAGAGCAGACGTCACAAGTGTGAACAGGGATGTTCAACTCCCGCATGCGTTCCAGCCACCGCTCCTGCTTGCGTGACCAGATCACGCGGCGGATGGCGGCCTTAGTCCAAGAGGTCATCTCGGGCTCCATGTACCCTAGGTCGTCCCAATCGGAAGGTCGTGACTCCTTCCGAACCTTGGCCCTGATTTGGGCTTCGGCCTTCCATTTCCGGTGTAGTTGGGATAGACTGAGGGTTTTCTC
>NW_027178639.1:0-1021 GCF_019968985.1 Porospora cf. gigantea B | reverse complement strand
TCGTGTCTTGGTGGATCGGTAAGAACTGCAGCGGGAAGGAGGTGCTGGACCGTCGCCTCCTGCTTATCCTTCGACTCTCGTATTGACAAGCAGTAGTCGGAGGGTCGGTTCGTCCCGATGTGAAGGGAATCTCCTTCCGTTCCGCACCAGTCGTGGTAGCGGGTTCTTCACGTCGTTCGTAACTTGCTGTTCCAGAGTTCCTGTCGGCTACTAAGGCGTTCGTGAGCCCGATTAGGGCCTCGGTGAACTGTTCTTGTTGTGCAGCCAACGCATCCTTATCCGCGAGGAGGGCCGTCATCTTGTGTAGCTCGTCTTTCAGCTTGCCTGTGTCGACGACGACCTTAGGCTTCAAGGCTAGGTTCTTTCCTTGCTGGGCCACAACGATCTCCTTTCGACTGTATGGCGTGTCCTTGGCCCCAGGGACGGCAAGGCCGGTGGGGACACACTGATGTTGGGCCGTTACCTGTCGGGAGCAGATGTCGCAGGTGTGTACCGGGACTCCCAGTTGACGCATGCGTTCCAACCAGCGCTCCTGCTTGCGTGACCAGATCACGCGTCGGATGGCTGCTTTGGTCCATTGCATCATCTCCGGTTCGAGATAGCCCAAATCGTCCCAGTCCGAGGGTCTTGACTCTTTCCGAAGGTTCGCTCGCTTTTGAGCTTCGTCCTTCCATTTCCGATGTAGTTGTGACAAGCTGAGGGACTTCTCTTCTTCCGAGAGGTAACGGTCCTGATATTGGAACTCGCTTCTGCGCTTCCGCAGGGCTTGGTAACGTTCTTCATCTCGGAACACCCCAGGTACAGGTTCCCCATGCCTCGGAGAGGTCGGGTTTCTATCAGCGGCTCCCGATAAGCTCAAGGGCTCATCAGGGTGGATGGAGGGATAGGCGAGGAACACACCAACAGGAGGTGGTTCCTCGTAGGTAGAGAAAACGCCTTCCAACAACGCCCAGTCGTAGTCGTGTGGGTCGTCTGAGACCCACGTGAGCGCGCTTTCAGCGGTTGGAAGTTGATCCTCGTT
>NW_027178638.1:0-6444 GCF_019968985.1 Porospora cf. gigantea B | reverse complement strand
TTCTTGGCTCCACATAGACTGGTCTACTGGAATGCCAAAGGGGGTAGACATCCGACGAAGTGGTCAGTTTCAGACCCGACGGAGGATTCCACTCTCCCAACTCCGCGATGTTGCCAACGACCACGACTTGCTCACCAAAGCTAGTCGTGACCTCGGTGCTTAACAACAGCGCGCAGCATGTAGACAGGTCACGCTTGCTCATGAATATCGTTGTTTTCAACGATAGGTTGTTTTCAACGATAGGCTCACAAGCCTCTTTCAAGTTCCGCAACACCGCAGGCACCTCATCACTCATTTCAATGTATGGACGTGGTGGCGCTTCTAACGGGCTGAGAGGCCTGCTGCTCTCTGTAGTTCTCGACTCCGAGCCTGCCTTGCAACATCTTCAACAACGCGGTCCTCACCTGCAAAGGCCTGCGAGTTACGTACCAGGTATAGTTTTCCATGCAAGGTGGTCGCGTGTCGCTTCCGTCGTACACAACAAAGTCGTCGCCCACTCTCTCTATGAGTTCTTGCAGGTTAGGAGGGTGTTCAGGCTTGAACTCGCATGTCTCATGCTCCAGGATGCGATCCAGTGGACTTTCAGGAGCGTCATCACTCGCCTCAAACAGCAACGAGACGACAATCTTGGCTTCGAACGCCTCCAAGTCTATGTCGCCACCCTTAGACGCTTACCGTCGAGGTCTTGAGGCAAGTCATCCTCCGAGAAAGAGGCGGAGACCGAAGCTGCCGACGGCACGCGCTGATGCACCAGCTGTACCTCTAGCGCGGGCCGGCAGCCGTCCAGCAGGTGCTCAGCGGGAATGTGCAGATCGATGTTATAGAGCGACCATCGCCGGTCACGGGTTTCGATCAGACAACCGAAGGGAGCCACAGGCATAAACGGAGGGTTGTAACGGTCATTCTCGGCCTCCGTTCCATGCACCTGAAATATGCCCCTCTCCCGGTCAACAATGGACTTGTACGCCCCCGGCAGCAGCGTCTGGGGCGCCACAGCCGTCATGTCGTCTGCGGTCATCCGTAGCCCCAGTGTCTCTTCAGGCGTTAGATGGTGGTCGTAGTGGAACACAAGGTCCGTACGAGGCGACGCCTGATCATTGGTGCTGGTGTTGATGTTCACCGGGCTCTGCCTGGTGGGTGTCTTGGGGGCAATAGCCCAGTCGTGTCCTTGCTGAGAGTAGTCCCAACGACGTCCATCATCCAGGCTGCCAGTCTCGTCATCGCCTCCGCCGAAAACCTGCGTTAGGTGGTTTGTGAGCGTTGGAATGCGATCAGCAAAGGCGTCCACGCATGTGTCCATTCTGTTCTCGATGCCGCAGCTGCCGCCGAAGACCTTTCCAGCTTCAAATAGCAGCGCTCCGAATGTTAGTCGAGGCCCAATAAGAATGCACTGAATGGTGGCGTTCTCACCCAACACCACAGCAAACAACGATGGACGTTGACCCAATCCTATGGCGTCGAGGTCGTCGATCATGCCCATTTCATGCGCCAAGAAGTTGGGAGGATCGCTGAGCAAAGTGATGATGGGCTCGATCTGAAGCATCTTTGCCCAGGCTTTGAGGACGTAGGGGTCGTTAGGGGCGACGCAGCAAACAGTTGGGACTCCCAATGACGTCAGTTCCGAGTATCGATCTCGAATCGCTGAGATGATCTCGTCAGAGGACGTGGGCAAGAAAGCGCCAGGTACGCCAAGTAGAAGGCCACCCTTCTGGAACGTGTCCGCAAGGGTGACGCGTCCAAGGTCTTGGAATACGAAGTGAGCCTCCGGCACCTGCTGGCCGATAGTGTAGGGCAGGAAAACAGAGGAGCGATTCATTCGTACGTGACAGATATTTGGTGAATCTAGATGCATTCGATTCCCTACGGATCTACCGTCTGGGAGTGGGTGGAGCACTACCTCATGCTGTGTACCAGGTCATCCAGGGTTCGTCTGCAGAAACTCACCTCAATCGAATCGAAAGATCTGCGACATAGATTCGATACAAGGACGCATAAGAGTCTCCGACTTCCTTGCTGGATGGAACTTAAAAAAGGCCAAGATACGGTGCAGGCTGTCGCTAAGCGTGGGCTGGTTGTCCCCGACTCAGGCCTTCGAGTCTCGTTCGGCAACGTGCACGTGACCGAGGACGGCGAATCTGACGTGAGACAGATTCGAGAGGGGATGGGAGCTCATCCTGTGCAGCTAAAGTTGGTCCTCTGCTCTGTGGGGGTTGGACCTATGCAGCCTGTGAGCTCCTACGAGGAGGCGGAGCTGCGACTGGGTAGCCAGTCGCCCATGATCGAGAGCTTTTTCGTGCAGAACACCCCTGAGTTTCCGGTCTTGATCACCTCTTCCGACGGTGAGTTGAAAATTCTTCCGGACTGCGTTTTTCGGAACGACTACCTTGTATTCGACGCCAGCCAGATCTTGGCGCGGTACTACGTGGAGGCTATATATGAGCCGCTCGACGTTGAACATTTCGCAGTGAGCCTCTGTGCGAACTGCAACGAATCCCGTGCTGACTTGTGGTGCGAGGCGGACAAAAGTCTTCTCTGCAAGGAATGCGATGGTTTGGTGCACTGCAACCGCATTGCAGCAATTCACAGCCGAATTCCAGTTCACCAGTCTGTGACTGCCAAGGGGCGGTGCCGTATGCACCCTGAACGAGACAACAGCTTGTACTGCGTGCTGTGCGAGGTGGCTTGCTGCCAAGAGTGTTCCGGTGCTCATAAACACGACGGAGACGAGACGTTGGTCTCCTTGGAGGAGACCTATCGACAGGCAGTAGCCGCCTCCCTGGAAAACTATCCCGTCATTGAGGCGCGCAAGGCACACATCGCTTCGCTGCTGGCTGCAGTGGACAGCGCCATCAGGCAAACGGAGAACGAGGCCCGTGATAGCCTTGCTAGCATCGATCACGCACGACGCAACGCCGAGAAACAGGTAGAGTCTAGAGTGCGCGAAGAAATGGTGAGCGTTCTTTCGGCCGAGACGCTTATCGAGCGCAGGCAGGCACTTCTCAGTCACCATCACGAGTTCATGAATTACGTAAAGTGCACTGAGTCCCCTGGGGACTTCATGAGGCTGTGGCTGCTGGATCAGCAGCTGCAGAAGGAGGAAGAATCGCAACATGAGGGGTTGGACATAGCCATAGCGGAACTCGGGTCGACGATGCAGCCTCTCACAGTAACTTCAAATTTGAAACTCCACAGCACATGAAGTGAAAGAAATTTCGACTTATGGGGGTTCATTAACAAACCCACATTTGGTGATGTCCGTGGCAAGCGATGAGTCATCCTTCTCCAGCATCGATGACTCCCACGACAGCGTTACAAGTGCTGTCAGCGCGAAGGGCGTTGCCAGCGCTATAAGTGCTGCCGGTGACAATGACGCCAAGGAGCCGGTGTCGCTCATGAGACTCATTGACTTTCCGACGCTCATCACACCGTGTATGCTCTGGCTGACCAGCAGTTGCACTACCAGTTCGATGGGAATCGGCTCACAGGCCTTACTCCTAGATCCGGTGTATAAGGATGCCTTAGCTCCACACGTCAACACAGTATCTAGTATCGTTCTCATCGGAGGCATTTTCGGTCAACTGATCGGCGGAGCTCTGGCTGATTGGAAAGGGCGCAAAGTAGGGATCCTGGTGATGCTGACTCTACAACTGCTAGGGCATTCCATGTACCTATTTTGGACTCCGTCACCCAATGTCCTCATTGGTTTGATGTACGTCGGCCGTATGGTTGCGGGGATTGGAGGCAGTGGGTGCAATCCTGTCACGATGAGCCTAGCCGTGGAGGGTGCCGTTAACGCGGAGGCTCGGACGTTGCGATCTGCATTCACTGTCATGTTTATGAACGTCGCACTGACACTCGTGCCGTTGTGGACTGCCATTTTAGACAGCTGTGGAGTACCCTACACGCTCCTGTGGAGGTTCACCTTTGGGTTTTCGTTTATTCCTGCCGCGTTCGCGTACATTGGCATCCTCAGAATAGAAGATTCCACCGAGTTCCGAGCGGCTAGGGCTGCCAAGCTTGAGGCGCAAAAGGCTGTCGCCGCTGCCCGCGTCGAACAGAAGTCTGGTACTTCTTCCAGCGTGACATCGGCTGAGGCACCGATACAGGTGAGGATGTGCTCGAGCAGCAACCTTTTCCGGCTCCTCTACGGAGTCATGATCATGACCTTCATCAACTCCGTTCTTTACGGATTCATCATGTGTTCTCCTCTCGTCTCTCGCGACACGCTCGGCCTGGAAGGATTCCAGGGCACTGCGTGGGGCAGCGCCATTTTTGGATTCGCTGGAGTTGTCTCTATGGGATGCAGTGTACCGTTTCTTATGCGTATGGGCAATCTTAGGATCCAAAAGATTGGCTACGCGGTGCAGACTCCTACCATACTCTGTACGGCCCTCGTGGTCTTCTGCGCTGGCCATTTCGACGTGGCATGGCTCGAGTTCGTTGGTTTCATTGCCGCGTTCATGGTTAGTTTCTCCGGGGCTCCTATCGTATCGTTCTCCTATGTTCCGACTATTTTTCCGGTGCAAATTCGAGGACTCTTCACTGCGGTTTGCTTGTGCGTTTCAGTCGTAGCGTCTTTTGTGGTGTCCGTATTGGCACCCAAGATGTACGACAGTCAAGGGGCGTGGTTGGTCCTCGTTTTCGCAGCCTGCCTAACAAGCTGCCTGTTCTGTCAGATCTGGTTTTTGTACGTCACGCCGGCGGTTGTCATACGAATTCGTACAAGCGAAAACGAGTCCTCAAAGGTGTGATATTCTTTTTATAATTTCATTTTTTTGCAAGAAAATGAACAAATATGATACTCCTTTCACCGCATGTCACACTCTTGCAACTACTTTCCGACCCTCATCACACTGTGTATGATCTGGCTGATTGTGGTTGCACTTACGGCAAGATTGGGCTCAGAGGCTTTACTTTACTCCTAGCAAGATTGGGCTCAGAGGCTTTACTACTGGCAAGATTGGGCTCAGAGGCTTTACTACTGGCAAGCTATTGACGTTTGGAACCAAGTTGTAATGCACCGGATCCTGGTATCGTTCTCATTGGAGGCATTGATAGGTTGTGGGCCAATTATACTGCCACATAATTCTCAAACAACTCTTTGTTTAACATCAGAAAGATGACAGATTGGAGTTTCTTCAAATGTACCACCCTATAAAGTGAGTGGCTCTAATGGCGAGTGCTGTAGTCACTACGTGGAGGCGCGTAGAATTCTGTGTGTGGGTTCTGGCCAACAAACCAACATTATACACATTATATGCACTATGTCCTCAAGCGCCTCCTTGTCAACCGCGTCCACCGAGGTCTCCGGTTCGGATGATGCCAGTTCGGATGATGCCAGTTCGGATGATGCCAGTTCAGATGCCACACAGGAGGCCACACAGGAGGCCACAATCTTGCAACTCATCGACTTTCCGACGCTCATAACTCCGTGTATGATTTGGCTGACCTGTGGTTGCACGTCCAGTTCAGTAGGCCTGGGCTCACAGGCTTTGCTCCTGGATCCGGTGTATAAGGATGCCTTGGCTCCAAATGTCAATAGCCTGTCTAGCATCGTTTTCATTGGAGGGATTATTGGCCAACTCCTCGGTGGAGCTCTGGCTGATTGGAAAGGGCGCAAAGTAGGAATCCTGGTTTTTCTGACTCTACAACTGTTAGGGCATGCCATGTACCTATTTTGGACTCCGTCACCCAACGTCCTCATAGGTTTGATGTACGTCGGCCGCTTTATTGCGGGCGTTGGAGGCAGTGGGTGCAATCCTATCACCATGAGCCTAGCCGTGGAGGGTGCCGTTAACGCGGAAGCTCGGACGTTGCGATCTACATTTACTGTCATGTTTATGAGCGTCGCACTGACACTCGTGCCGTTGTGGACTGCCATTTTAGACAGCTGTGGAGTACCCTACACGCTCCTGTGGAGGTTCACATTTGGATTCGTCTTTATCCCTGCAGTGTTCTCGTACATTGGCATCCTCAGAACAGAAGATTCTCCTGAGTATCAGGCGGCTCAGGCAGCCAAACTTGAGGCGGCGAAGGCACGGGATGCCGCTGCCTACATTGAGCCGACGTCACTCTCGCAGCTGTCCGCGGATTTTACGTCAGCGGTATCCCCGCCTGTCAACGTGAGAATGTGGTCTCCCAACAACCTCCTCCGACTTTTCTATGGAGTCGTTATCATGATTGTCATCAACGCCATGCTTTACGGATTCATCATGGCCGCCCCTCTTGTTGCTCGTGACACGCTCGGCCTGGACGGATTCCAGGGAACCGCGTGGGGCAGCACCTTGTTTGGGGTCGCTGGGATTGGTTCTATGGCATGCTCTCTACCGCTGATGTACTACAAGAACACTCTTTGGATTCAACGGGTTGGTTACGCGATTCAGACTCCGGGAATTCTCCTTACCGCCCTCCTAGTCTTCTGCGGCTCTCATTTCGATTTGAAAT
>NW_027178637.1:0-6476 GCF_019968985.1 Porospora cf. gigantea B | reverse complement strand
GAGTTATGGATACGCAGGTAGACGTGTTTGAACAGACACTGGCACATTTACTGTCGCTGGATCCGCCTCGTATTAACTCGCGGGCAGCGAAAGCGCTGGAGTCGACTGTTTCCGACCTTGATGTGAGGGCTTGTTCATGTGTAGACAGCTTCACCCCTCAGCGATAGCCCGAGCAAGTACTTGGAGCGAGATGACTGTTCCAGTCGTCTCCGTGCATACGGACGTCGAACCTCGATGGCGTCAGACTCCTCAGTTGGAGTTCCACGATGAGTCCGATCACGAGGACTCAGATCGCACTGTACCTCTGTCTTACGGCGCTGACCAGCTGCCTCTCATTGCTGAGCGCCTGCGGATTCACCTGGATCCCAACGAGCGATCCCGACAATTTCAAGCGCTAGCAACCGCAAGCCCCGCCATACTTGACTCCGAAAAACGCAGAGTGAAGACTGCCTTAAGACATTTCGACCTGGACTTCGAAAAGAAGTTTGGCAGGCAGCCAATGCGGGCGGAGAAAGAGTCTCTCAGGCCGTTGTACACGTACTACCGAGACCTCAAGTCACTGATTCCCCTTGCGGAGGCCAGGAAGAAAGCTGATTCGTCAGTGAAATTTGAGGGTGAGACGAGGGCCAGTACCTCACTTAGAGTACGCTAGTGGTCGGTATTCCTTTGGTGCGTTCAGTGCCGTTTCCAGTTCCTTTTCGAAGCCGGCCGAACGAATATACCACTGGCGCCAACAAGGCAGTGGTTCGAGGGAAGCACTGACGCCAATCCGGAACGACTTCTCTCGAGTGGAAGCTCGTTTGACTTCTCTGACTCAGGAGAAGCAGAAGATTCGCTGTCAGCTTCAGAAGTATCAGGAGGTGTTCTTGCGACAGAATCGGCGAGAGATCAAGTACCACCGGGACATTGCCCCCATAGAGGCGGAGTACCGCCGCTACAAGCAAACCAAGGCAGAGATCATACAGCTCAAGGAAGCGGAGGCGAAAAAACTGTCTGGTGTCTAAACTATTGAATCTTCCGGTGCAGGGCGCAACAGCGAAGCTGCGTAACTCCACGAAATGAGTGTTATCATGTACGGGCGTGCAGCAGGTATCCACAATTATGAAACTCTGTGGGAGCCAGAATCACGTTGGAGCCGGTACGATGCTGAGAGACACTGCAAGCACGACGACATTGTTTGTGGTCACTGTCATTCAGGGTGCATCGACTGGCGGTGGCCTTGCCCCGATCCCCTGCTGGTAGAGTCGCTGGCACCGGCTCTTGAAAGAGGCACATTCGGCCCCCTGGAGAAGTCGGAACGGAAAAGAATGCCACTCGAACGAATAATGTCACTCCGAACGCCGGAGCAGACATCCACAGAACTCTGGGTACCATCTCCACCACCTCTACGAGTCAGAGTTGGCCGATTTGGGTGCGACGACCTCCAGGTCAGCCCTCCCGCTCCGAAGCAGCCATTGCTGGTTCCATTGAAGTACCCAGAGGTGGCGTGCACCTATCCATCTGCCGTTCGTCACCGAAAAATGATGTGCGACAAGGACTACGAAATCCTGACCAGGTTGGCTCGAAGACCCAAGTCACGACATAGCCCGTCCGGTTCTCTGGGAAATAGGTCAGCACAGGGAGAGTTTTGGAAAGACGGGTGGCTGTCCCTGCCACCAGCCGCCACTACGCCCACAGCGGTGGTTAGGGACCCCTCAATGCATGCGAGAACGTTCCAACTTGAACCGGAATCTCAGCCACTCTCAAAGTCTCAACCACTGCCAAAGTCTCAACCACTGCCAAAGTCTCAACCACTGCCAGCCTTTAACCCCCCACCTGCACTTCAATCTCAACCAAAACGAACCACTCAACGTTTCGTTTCTTTTGATCTCGACGATTTGTCGCCTCGACAACAGAAGGGATCCGGCTTGGCGTCAATCGACCCTGCACCGCGCGGTCCAGAAGACCTTTTTCCGGCGCCTTCTGAAGTGGCATCACTGATGTCCGAGAAGTCTCATGCCTCGACCCCTGCTGAGGTCTTCTTCACGATGACATCCTTGGGCAGTCACAGCGCAAAAGAGTCGACGGTGATGCCTTCGGAAGCTCCTGCGCCTGTCAAAGAGCGCAAGCCTGTCAAACCTGTGTGAGCGCCAAGGCAGCAACTCATGCAGCTCGATCCTACTGCAGACCATATCGCTGCGAAAACCGACCGACGGCACAGTTGTGGTGTACGTGAGGGGAGATGTGGTGCGAATCTACCCCACTATTCGCAATGCGTACACCAGTGGCAAGACCGAGCTGCAGATGGAGCTAGAGTTTCCCGCCTCCGAGGATGATGATGTTTCACTTGCCATCAAGGACGGGGAAGGTAAGGAGTTGGGTAGGTCGAAGTTCGTTCGTGCAGGATCTCTCAGCGACAAGGTTGTAGAGTTCGAACTGGACCAAGACAATCAGGACGAGCCCATACCGTCCATAGGCACCATCAACGGGAAGCTGGGCACTCAGGTCAATGAAAACTGGCGGGTAGCCGCTCGTGGCAAAACCAGCACTCTAAGAAGGCCTCCCGTCTGGGGCGCCGTCACCGCTGCATTCCGTCTGAAGCAGCTGAGAAACGCCAAGGCTAAAGAAACCCCAGAGGAAGTGCCACTTAGCACTCCTCCCCGGAGCCCACGGGAGAGTTCATCAGGCAGCGCATCGGCGAGGCCCCCGCCGGCGAGACGCTTCGCCACCGTGGACTCCGTGGAGAGTGGCACCTCGGAGCCGTTAGATACGATTTTCAAGGAAAGCACGGCACCAAAGCCGAACGTTGCAGCCGCGGCAGCCCCGGCACTGAAACCCGCAGCATTAGTTGTAAAAGAACAGGCGCAGCCGTTGGGGGGGACCAGAAATTTGAAAGAGACGGTGAAGGGACCTGTCGACAAACCAGTGGTGGCACAGCCCAAAACGGCGCTGACGCCCACAACAAAGCTCTTAAAGGTACGTGCGAAGCCGTTGGATGGCACCATGAAGCTTAAGCAGACAGTGAAGGGACCTTCCGAGAAGCGAGTGGTGACGCAGAAGGATTACGTCCTCAAGCCTGAGTCCCCAAAGACTCTGCAAAAGGTGTCTCCCGCGGATAGACCACAGACATTGCCCGCAAAGACTTTACAGAAGCTGGGACAGAAAGAAAAGCCTGGTGTGAAGGCAAAGACTTTGCAGAAGCTAGGACACAAGAGTACACTTGGTGTGGTGGCACCACAGACATCTCCTAGTGTAAAGGCAAAGACGTTGCTGAAGCCAGGACACAAAGAAAAGCCTGGCGTGAAGGCAAAGACTTTGCAGAAGCTAGGACACAAGAGTGTGGTCGTACGACAGGCATTGCCCACGTTACAGAAACCAGGACAGAAAGAAAAGCCTGGTGTGAAGGCAAAGACTTTGCAGAAGCTAGGACACAAGAGTACACTTGGTGTGGTGGCACCACAGACATCTCCTAGTGTAAAGGCAAAGACGTTGCTGAAGCCAGGACACAAAGAATTGCCTGGTGTGGTGAAGGCAAAGGCGCCTGCTGTGAAGACACTGAAGAAGCCAGAACCAAAGGAGGTCACTCCAGTTCTGTTCGAGTCCGAAGTCTTCAATCCAGGCAGCGATCCTAACGCGAAGGCTACGAATGGTAAATTCAAAGTCCCGACAAGAAGGCCGCGACAACCCACAATAGAGTTGAAGAAAGCCAAGAAGAACGTTGGGCTGGGCACGAAAACCTTTGCCCTGACGACAGGTGATGTGCAACGACGAACAACGGTTACCAAGTCGATTGTCGTCAAGAAGGTTAACAAGATGGCCGTTGAGCCGGCGGCGTCTCAAGGGCTCCGCAGTAAGGTGCGCCATATCTTCGGCCGCTAAGCCTCCAACAGAGGTTGAGTCTTATGCATCCGTAGGATGATGTCACAAACGAAAGGGGCACGCGCTGAAGCATGGTACCGGCACAGGCTCGGCTCCGCGACGGTGATTAGCCCTTCGCTATCGGAGCACCGGACGATGACGCTCAACGACCGACGAGTCCCGTTCCAGCACCGGTCTCCGTTGGCCGTGGTGACAAGCAAGTCGTAAGGCGGCGGAAGTTGCCGAGTCAGCGCGTTCCATGTGGCCTTGAATCTCTGCGATTCCACCAGCTCCATGGACTGGATCTCTCCTAATGACAACGAGTCCTGGAAGCTTGGGCCCGACCAACAGAATTTATAGTCATGACTTCCGCTATTGCAGGACCAGCACTTCCCCAGCATGCGACCTGCTTCCGGAAACGATACCCTATGGCGCTGTCTTGGGAGTAGCCGCGTGGCCCATTGCCTTGCTCTGTCCGCCCAGTGCTCGACACTGTTCGTCCAGTCCCCCAAGCGAGTTGGCCGCAGGTCGCTAAAGGCAGCTTCTTTGCGGAATTGGACAGGTTGAGAGGCGCAGTTATCGATGCATTTAACCGTCGATTCATCGGAACCGTCGCAACAGTCTATGTGTGTGAGGTGGCTGGGACTCACCGCACAGGAAGTCGTCCACAAAAGATGCAGGTATTACGTGGCCGTTTCTACATTCGAACAACGAGCCACAATTGCCCTGCAACTCCTGCAGCGGAGTGCATCTGCTAATGGTGATCGAGGTCAATCCCAACACCACCCAACGCATCCTTTCAAAATCAAGTTATTCCAGTCGATAAATCAGGTGGACTCCAGTGTCAGAGCACACCACACTTGACAACTCACCTACCTTTAATGCGAAGGCAACGTCTTCGAAAGGCTTCTGCATGGTGCCTCTCTCAAAGAAACCGAGGTCACCAGCCTTTTTATACGAGCCACAGTCGGATCGGTCCTTTGCGATCCTTCTGAACTCAGCCTCCACGTCAGTGCACGCCACCAAGTGCTCCTCGATATCCGCCAACTCCTGGGCCGCTTCCTCTGGGGTCAATTTCACAGGGCGCTTCGTGCGACGAGAGAGCGGGTTTCGGCTGTTTGCGTGCTTCAGCAAGAGGTGAAGGCAGCGCACACTCATATATTCCTCAATATTAACATCACGCACGCTTCTCTTTGTCTTCTTCCTGTTCCTCAGAAATTCCGCCAGGAGCCATGGTGCCGCTGATGTCCACGAACTGCGGCTCTGTGCTGTGGTGGCGCGCTTTTAGGATCTTCAAAGCTGCTTTGGGATCGGTGAACGAGTTCATCAGACAGATTAATGTATTTACTTAAAATTTTGTCATACTCATCAACTAAGCAAGCGTCATTCTGAGCCTCAATTATTCAATATTTAAATGGGGAACTGCTTTTGTCCCACACAACCAGCTACCGAGCCCGAGGAGCCAGCTCTCCTTACCCCAGCCGTTTCGCCGGTGTATGTGAGTGGAGCAGAGGACGACAACGCAGGAGGATAAAGGATTTGAGACTCGGTTGAATGAGGGCATTAAGGTCCTGGTGATTGTGTCTTCCGGTGTAGCTATCGAGGCCACGCTGTCCTACGATGAAAAAGAGAAAGCACTGAAACTGACTCATGAGGCCAATGTCAGGCTGGCTCATCTTGCTGATTTGTCGCGCCCGCTACACACGCCCAACGAACTGAAGCGCATTGGGACTGAGGCAGATCTGGACGACCACTGTGTAGGGTTGCTGATGAAATCCAAGATGTGCATTACTCTGCGCCTTTCTAGTTCCGCTGAGGCCTCCGATCTAGTGTCGTTTATGTTGATGAGAGTCCAGTAGAATTGACAAACGCCTTGACCCCTCGACGGGAACACACGCTCCGGGCAAGCCGCTTCACCGCACGGAAGTCTTCGAGCAGCTCCGCAGACAGCACGGAGCAGATGTGACTGTGTCGGTGGACTCCGCAACCCACTCTGCCCCAAAGACAAGAGCCAGGTCGGCAACTGTGAAGTGGCTCAAAACGAAGGGCTCCGGTGTCACCTGCAGCATCCTCTCCACTACCTGAAGGTATGCCAAACCTTCAGATTTCAGCATACCCTTGACCTCCACCTTCGAATTTTTGTGAAGACGGTCACCTATGTTTTCGCCAACGCAAAGCGTATGGATGCTAGTGAGGGCGAAGCCTACTGCAGACATTACGAGCTCCCTGGACTCCGGAGGGCCAAGAAGGTCAAACTGGTGTGCCAGCGACATCAGAATAGAATGCAAACCTGATGTGCAGACGCCGCCGGGTGAAACCAATACTGGCACCCGCGGGACAAGTTTCAAGTCTGTCAGTACCTTGACAAAGGCGGGGCTTTGCGCGTCCTCGAAAGTCGTTGAGAGTTCTGTTTGCAGCAGCATGACGTCTCACCCCTCCAGTTGAGGTCTAAATCATCCATAAGCGCACGGACGACATCGCAATTTCCTCGAGCGGGGTAAAACACAAGGAAGTATTCGCGTGACATGAATTAGTACAAAACTACGCTGACGCCTTCTTGGACTTTCGAAACTTCCCGATGACTACGGCGTGGTCCCGGTGGTAGGGTTCTAGCGACAGCTGCTCCACAGGTCGACACT
>NW_027178636.1:0-1021 GCF_019968985.1 Porospora cf. gigantea B | reverse complement strand
TGCTCTTGGACCATCAGCGACAGCCGTGAACCACTTTGACGATATCATGGTGGCGGCAAAGGATGACGAGTCCCTTTTTGATGCTCTCTCAGTTCTCCTGAATCTGATGGTTCACAAGTACAACCTCAGAATCCACTGGGCCAAATCGGTATTTGGTGTTCCCGAAGTGGAGTACTTGGGATACTACTGGTCAAGCTCGGGCTATCGGATGCCTCCTGACAGAGCTCTGGTACTTAGCAAGCTAAGGGCTCCTTCAGACGTATCTGAGGTTCGAAGCTTTATGGCCTGGGCGAATCGTTACAGTCGCTTCTGCAAAAGCCTTCAAGCCCTCTTGGCTCCCATATCTGATCTGCTGCGAGCAGAATCGTCTTTCGAATGGACAGATGAGTTAGAAGCTCGATTTAAGCAAGCGAAGGAAGTCATCGGATCGGAATCGGTCCTCTCGTATCCCGATTGGTCTGCCCCCTTCGAGGTTTTTCTCGACTGGAGCAAGGCGGCCATCTCCGCCAGTCTGGAGCAGGCGCACGGACCGCTATCCTTCGACGGAAGGAAATGCAAGACTGAACAGACTTACTCATCTTTCGACGGTGAGGCGGCGGCTCTGCGATTTGCTCTGGAGCGTTACAAGGACTAGGACCACAACAACGATCTGGACGGACAATCGAGATCTTCTTGTGGTAAACACAACCCGCCGGGCAACTTCTGCCAAAGTCGAACGCATTCGACAGATGGTTCAGTCGTTTCCAGGTCTGACTATCAAGCATATTTCGGGGTCGCAAAACCAAGATAGGGAGCAGCGAATAAACTGTGATCCTAATGTGTGGTCGTAGATTAGTATGTGCCCCACGATACGTTTGCACCATCACCGTGGACGGAGCAGAGACGAATTTTCCGTACATTGTAACTAACCAGTGTTAAATTTCTGAGAACAATGGAAGAGGCAATTTCCAGAATTGCCTCTTCGCAATCTCTGATCCTGGCTGCCTCAGGCTTCCCTGAAGAAGGCGCTGTGGTGGCCGGG
>NW_027178635.1:0-6491 GCF_019968985.1 Porospora cf. gigantea B | reverse complement strand
AACCCTGAAGTGAGTCACCACAGGGTGAGGCATCCAGGTCTACACCGTTCCATGTTAGGTTCGGACGAATGCAGCTGTTGCGGTCTCGAAACAAGGTGGTTCAAATCTTTGTGAATGACGTGAAGTCCGCCTTGACTATGCACCTTGGTGTCGCGGGGGAGGCATTCTTCCTTGTACCAGCGAACCACCAATCAGACAGAGATTGGGTGGAGGAGTCGAATGATGCCGGGGAGGGGGAAGGGACCCCTGAAGAGATTCTCTCGGCAGACGAGGATGAGTCCCTGTCGCAAGCGCCGTTGAACTCCGAGGAGACAGCCCATGGGTTTGCGTCAGTGGAGGCCTCTCTCTGTGGACATATTCTCTCCGGCAAACCAGAGAACGTGTCTCAGGATGCCGAGGTCTTCGACGCTAACAAGGTCACCTTCAACATGATGGACTCGAAGGCGTCGCTGTGGTTCCATCCATCACTCGTCTTCCGATTCCACGGAGGCCAGCCTTACTACCCTGCCCGAGTGGCTCTCCCGCTGCTGGCCTCCTGGACTGTCTTTGGCCGCGGTCTTGGGCTTGACGCAATGATGGACCTGATGCGAACCCAGTTAGATAGTCGAGTTATGGACGTGAGCCCCTTCGAATCGCCTGCGCCAAGGCAAAAGTGGGTTGCAGCTCCCAATCCCATACAGGCCAGACATGACCGAGTACGGTGTTCTCTCGGAAGGTGTGGCCACCCAGAGGAATTCCATGCCGGTCTCTTGTTGCGAGGTTGATGGCAGCGTCGACGGCGATGCGACCATTTCTGAGAGGTTCAAACGGACCCTGAGACCGACCTCCGACGAGCTCAAACTGCTAAACCTTCAACCGGGCTATAATGAGATCAAATTCTTTTGTGAATCGGGACTTCAAGGAAGTGCCACAGTGAAGGGCTCCATCTATTTGTGGGACTATAACAGCAAGGTCGTCGTTTCCGACGTGGATGGCACAATCACCCGATCAGACGTCTGGGGCCAGCTGATGCCCATCGTAGGCCGTGACTGGAGTCACAGTGGCGTCGCCGAGTTCTTCCAGCGAATCCATAAGAACGGGTATAAGATTCTATACCTGACGGCACGCGCAATTGGCCAAGCCGACTCTACCCGCGACTACCTGTTTGGTCTCACGCAGTCTAACACAGTCAAGCTCCCAGATGGACCCCTAATTCTGTCTCCCGACAGGCTCTTCCGATCCTTTAAGAGGGAGGTGATTGATCGGAAGCCGTACGTGTTCAAGATAGCTGCTCTAAGGGATATCCGGTCCCTGTTTCAGCACCAATCCAACCCGTTCTATGCCGGATTCGGTAATCGAGATACAGACCACAAGGCATACACCCATATCGGAATTCCCGAGGCCAAGGTATTTATTATCAACCACGAAGGCGTTGTCCATCACGTGAATACAGCTTATGCTAAGACGTGAGGACAAGCAGCAGTCCAAACGCAGCTATGAGTCCATGTCAACGATCGCTGAGTCCATTTTTCCGCCCAGGAGCACCCTAGAAGATGACGAGGAGGTAAGCACCACTTGTCGCGATAGGAAGCGGTTCAATGCGGCCCGAATTTACAAAATGGGGACGAAACGCGGTTATAACGGTGGGGCAGGATTACGAGGCCAGGGCAGGGAGCGGCGCGGTGGACTCTTCGCCTCGCTTCGGCTGAAAGCTTTTGGGAACCAGCCCACTAGTGCCCCTGCGTCGCTGGCCGATTCGAGGACGCGGCGCCGCTCCAGCCTGGGCGACACCCTCGTGACTCCGCAAGGAGGCCCTGTGGCTCCGCCCCCCGCTTGTCCGACCTCCATCCGCACTCCACTTGAGTCATGATGCAAGCTCACCTTGTTCCAGTATTTCTACACGACATACTGGGATCTGCAATGAACAAGAATGTAGAGCAATGAATGCAACGAACTCACTCGGCGATGCGTTCATTGACAGATGTAAAAGCGAATGTAACGAACTGCGTAGCCTCAACCTATGATTCATGTTTTAATTACAACAGTAGCCTCAAACGGCGCCCAAAGCGTCTTTGATTTGCTGCATTATGCTGCTCTTGTCCAACGGATTGAACGACTTCCGCAGCCTTCGTGTCAGGGAGTTGACTACCTCTTCAACTGAGCGCTTCGTCTCAGAGAGATGACTCTTGAAGTCGTCCTCCTCGATGTCCTCAAGAGTGCCGTAGACCTCACTCAACTGGGTGAGCACGACGGCGATATCCCGCTTGAACGTCTTCACCAGATCACGAATCTCCTTTTCCAAATGTCCTATGCAGACTGTAGCCTCGTCATCGATGCTCGACAAGGCGTTGTTGAGTGTGGTTTTAAGCCCGATTCTGTCGACTTCGTGGGATGTGCGGAGAGTTTCTAACGACTCCATGCTCTTGAGTTCGAAGGCATTCCCCAGCACATCGACTACATTCTGCAGCAAAGGGGTCATGTCGCCGACGGCTGTAGATGTTCTCACTTTGGGAAGTTCGTCCTCCGAGAGGAACTGCGTCCATGCCATCTCCGAGCCTGCGTGCTCTCCATATCGCGCGCTCACCTGGCTCCAGAAGCACCTCCTCAGTGAATTGCGCGAGGAACTCCGTGGAGAGGGTGCGGTGCGACGGGCTTTTTTGGGATAGGCGTAGGTCGGAAGGCGTTAGGTTCACGGTTGCTTTCGTTTTCATCGACGGTCGACGCTTTTGGGGCTTCTGTTTCCAGCTGAAGGATAGTGGTGAGGGAGCCTCAATATCCAACTCCTGAAACGGCTCATCCAACAAGCTCCCTTGTTCCGCCTGATCCACAGTAGCCGATTTTCTGGGGGTGTCCTCTTCAATGATTTCTTGAGTGATGGTTGGCGTTCTCTGGCGTTTCTTCGCTTTCCACTTCGGTGCCCTTTTTTTCGTCACTGCGGATTTCGGTTTGTGTCTTTTCAGTTTAGATCCTGGCACTTTCTCGCTTATCGGTTGGGGAGGTTCCTGGCAGATGACATGTGGAGGTTCTTGGCAGATGACATGTGGAGGTTCCTGGAAGAGGCCAGAAGGGCCATTTGTGTCCGACGGCCGTGGGGGCTGCGCGCTGCCAGTCCCTATGCCATCCGGGCTAGACAGCAGTTGGGAGGCGCCTGCAATGCTTCGCCGACGTTTTCGTTTCAGAAGTCCTCCTTCGTTTGATGGGCTACAAGGTGCACTGGCGGCGCGTTGCCTTTCCGTCGGGGTGCGCTCAGACGGCGGGTCCTCGAAAGGCAAGGTCATCGCGGTCAAGGTAGGCGCCACCTCCTCCGCCGTTGGATGCAAAGCTTCAGGCGAGACTATCGGCGAGTCCTTCTTCACGATCTCGACCTGTTCGAGGCCCTTCGTAACGGGTTTCGGTGTCGCTTTGCTCTTCTTTTTGGATGGTTTGGCTTTGGGCTTCGATTTGGGTTTCTTTCGCCTTTTTATCGCAGGAGCCTCAGGTGCAGGCGGCTCGGCTTCCATGGTGGGAGGCTTGGCTTCGATTGAGGGAGGCTTGGCTTCGATTGAGGGAGGCTTGGCTTCTATTGAGGGAGGCTGAGTTGCATCTAAGTCCTTCTCTGGAGTCGACACTTCTTCGTAAACCATCTTCGTCCGACAAAATGAAACTCGTTTCGCTGGTGGGGCCTCTAGCGCTTCTCCTTGTTCTCTCTGTTGTGACAGTCGCTCCAACTGCCCGTCGATGTTTTTTGTCGTGGTTAGGCTGGTGCGCTGCTTCTTCACAGAAATGTTGGGCAGCCGTAGCAAAGGACCAAGGAACCCCATTACCTCCTCGAATCGCTCATCTGTAATACCAATCACCAACACGAGGCTCAACTCAGTTCCCTCAGGTAACGAATCCACTATGTTCAAAGATCCCGTCCAGGAAACAACGACGTCCCTCAAGTCTCGACTGTTCTCCAGAACCAGGTTCAAGACGCAGCTCTTGGGATGAGCTCGGACATCCAAGGAGCCGGCCGCATGGAAGGGAACCTCCACATAGGTTGCCTCTCCCCCCGTTTCTCCTTCAAGGAAAGTCACTGATAAGGTACCAAGGTCAACTGTTCCCATTATTTCCGTGTCTAGCAGGGCGGAAGACTCTCCGCCTACCTCCACGTACGCCGCCAAGGAGCAATGTAGACCCAACAATAGCCTATCTGCGTTGTGACGCGAGTTCCAAGAGGCCATGAGTGTTCGAAATGCTACTTCGAAGTTCTGAGGTTGAAGAGCCCTCCAGGCTGGAAGGCATTCAGGCCAATGTCTGGTATCATGAACCATTCTGTCTCACTGGGACATGACAGTTGTTAGCGGGGTGGTGGTGTCCTTGGGAAGCGCTCTCACAAACCTCCAGCCTAGCTCACCGAGTGCCGTCTGTAGTAGAAAGTCCTCACAGAACAACAGTCGCCTCGCCAACGTTTCTAGATCAGGCAGTGTGAAGAGTTCTGCCGGCGGCGAACCTCGAGATTCAATCAATGTCGAGAAAATATCGGCAGCGAAACGTGCCGTTTCCAAGCACTGGAACCGGGTTTTGGGGTCGCTGCGTCCCTCTCGGCACGCAAGACCCAGCAGGGCCCGCATCAACGGCAAAAGAAGCGTCGTCGTTTGCAGAATGTGCTGGGCAACATCACAAAAACGTGACGAATCCATAAAACCCAGAATCAGTCGACACGAATCCTTCAGAAGACACTGATTGGCGTCTTCGCTGTCGACCAGCTGGATGCTGACCGGTCCGCAGACTCACCCGGTGAAACCCACTGAGAAAGTCTGCGATAGGACCAGGCACCAACATATCCGGACTCATCACTCCGGCTTCAACGCCACCTATGAGAATGCCAAGCATTCGAGACGAGAGCTGGTGAGTTGTTCACTGCTACCTCACCTCGCTGCTGTCACTGTCCTTGAACTGAGCGCACACATTCTGGACGATTGCCTGGCTGAAACCCTCTTCCTGGCTAGAACACCGCTACGTGTGAACTGTGACCAGTCCCAACCTCGAGATACTGACACATTTGTTCGGCTGCGCCCATCACGTCGTCCGCCTTCAGCAGAGCTGCGGAAACGACTTGAAGATCCATGACTGATTTGAATTTACACTACGTTTTGACTCCGCCTATAGTACAGAAAATGGTAATGGAGTCGCCGACGCGATACTGTAGAGGTGTGTGCCGATCCCGAGATAAACCCAGCCTCCTCAGCGCCACGACTATCGGATCACGAGCAGGCTTCACCATACCAAACGATCCGAACTCGCGTTTGTATTCTTCGGACACTCCAGTCTGCACAGCGATAACCTCCTGGCGCAGCACAGCCACGTCCATTCCAAGACAGAAGGACCTGTCGCCTTTGAAGAGAGGCAGAAGGTTGAAGGGTTCCAGGGGCTCCACGGATCCTTTTCTGTAGGTGGGCAAGGAGACCCACTGATCATAGATCGACTGGCTGAAGTCCGGAGGCGCCTCTTCGACCGCCTTTTGCACGGTGTCCAAGGGTTTCCAGGTGAACGAGGTGATGTCCATGACTCCAAACGAGTTCGCAATGTTCAGCGGCACCTCCACAATGTCCCCAACGCAGCAAGAAGCCACTTCGGATGTTGTAGGCATAAGGAATTCGTCACCGTGAAATCTCGTCTTGTCCATGAATAGCCACTGCTTTCTCTTGCTGCCTCTACGATGGACATTGACACACAGGCTGGCAGCGTAGGCGCGGTCCCGGGGACTTGCTGAAGCGCGGTGCCCGTAGGAGCTCTCGTGTGGCACAGCAACCCCGGTGTCGAAGGACATGCCATCCGGTAGTTCTGGTCTGTGCGCTCTTCGCTTACGGTACCCAAACTGGTAGTTGAAGCAAAGCCGGTGGCCTGAAGCGCTCGGTAGGGCTCGTGCATACAGCAAGACATCCGTCCTGATTCCCACATCTGCGCAGTACACCGGCTGGAAGGAGAAGGTCGCCTCTACCAGCTCAGCAAGGTGGCCGTAAGTCTTGTGGAACGTACGGATTGCGCGGCCGCCGTGCCCCCAAAGAATGTGGTCATGCACACGAGCGAAGACGTGTCTGCACGTGAGCATGAGATTAATCAAGGAGACGTCGTTCTCAATGAATCCCATCAGCACATCCAAGGGTCCAGGTTGTAAAACACTGAGCCAGTTGCCATGGGGGCCAAAACAAGGAATGTCGACGTGCACTCCATGGGTTTTAGAGGAGCCGGAGTTCTCTGGAAAGGGTCTGTGTCTACTGACCTAGCAGCTCACATCTTAAAAATCGGAGCAAGACTGGACTGGCCAACCCTTCCCTCAAGCTTTTGCAAAAGCGTGGGTATCGGATCCGCTGGCTGCGACAGGTGTTCCAAGGTCGAGTAGAAGGATGACCCCTTCGGCACGAAGCAAGCCTCTGTGTGGTCTGACCGCAAAGCCTCCCTGATCGCCTCATAGGGGAACTCAATTATGTCCCTGGTGGTTGGCTCCGGCGCAGAGCAGAAGATGCCCGAAAACATCACCTTTTTAGCGA
>NW_027178634.1:0-1026 GCF_019968985.1 Porospora cf. gigantea B | reverse complement strand
TTCCTAGAAGCAGAAGGTGAGTTGCTGCGTACTGTGTACAAATGCTGGGCGGACAGGACCCAATGTGGAGATTTGGACCCAATGATGACAACCATAAGCAATGAACGCTTCAAGCGCCCATTGTCTGCCGCCGAGACGAAGCCTATGATTGAGGAAGCGAGTCAACCATTGTCTGTCACATTCTTCATCGAGACGAAGCCGGTGATTGCGGGTCAACCATTGCCTGTGACATCCTTTATCGAGACGAAGCCTGTGATTGAGGCATGGAACGTGAGCTACCGGGGCTGGCCCGACGCCAATCACCTCTCCGAGGACGCTCCTTATGTCATAGGGGCCGTGACACAGCTCTTCATTGAGGCCCATACACTGGTTCCTCTGGTTGGCACCCACAAGGCAGAGCTCCTGGAGTTCATCGACTTTCTGTCAGATCAGTATAAGCACAAACTATTTGCGGTACGCAATGTGGACTTCTACGGGGTACGAGACACATTGGAATTGGACGTAGAGCTGTCTTCGGCCTTCGATTATACCGCCTTTCTTGACGCCGAGGGAGATTTTATCCGCAACGTCCGCGGCTGCATGCAGGTGGACGTGGACGAATGTTGGACGCGTCTGGCTCCCGGCTTCGTTGGCATGCAACGAGAATATCTCAAGGTAAAATATGGACCTAATCCTGACAAAGGCCCACTGGAATCCACCGTTGAGGCTTCATCCACTCCGTCCGAGCGTACCAATGGCGTATCCACTCCCGTAGAGACTTCATCCACTCCGTCCGAGCGTACCGGTGGCGTATCCACTCCCGTAGAGGCTTCATCCACTCGTACCGGCACTCCCGTAGAGACTTCATCCACTCCGTCCGAGCGTACCGGTGGTGTATCCACTCCCGTAGAGACTTCATCCACTCCGTCCGAGCGTACCGGTGGCGTATCCACTCCCGTAGAGGCTTCATCCACTCGTACCGGCACTCCCGTAGAGACTTCATCCACTCCGTCCGAGCGTACCGGTGGTGTATCCACTCCCGTAGAG
>NW_027178633.1:0-6527 GCF_019968985.1 Porospora cf. gigantea B | reverse complement strand
TCTTAATCGCCAGTGCGATATGTCGAGGGTTGATCCGTGTCTTCTTTTGGTTCTTGGCATGATTACCGGCCATCTCCAAAAGCTCAGCAGTCATCAGCTCCATCACTGCAGCCAGGTACACCGGCGCTCCGGCACCTACACGTTTCGCGTACCGGCCCTGTTTCAGGTAGCGTTCAATGCGGCCCACAGGGAAGTGGAGGCCCGCCCTTGTGGATCGCGAAATGTTCTTTCCTTTGGAAGGTTTGGACTTAGCAGGGCTCATACGAGATATCTCCAAATAGATCAACTTACTCATGGAATCAAAAACTGACCAGTGCCCCCCACGAAAGATCCTTCGCTGTGGGATCATCTGACACGATTTCCATGTGCCCACCTTTCTTTCTGTCTCATTCACTGCAATCCCAAATAGGTTCCGTACAAGTTTAGCAACTGCGTGGTCCCGTGATCGACTGACTTCTTCTGCGAGACGACCGGAATTTTTCTCTTGCAGACGTGTGTCAGATACGAGATCTACGTATGTTTCAGCATTATTGTTTGATTCAGCATTATGCAACGCATCTGTTGGGTGCTCTGGTCAGTCGTAGCCGCTGAATCCCTTACCTCTCATCTGCGCCGAGCGCTGCAGGCGATCAGCGAACCGGTCAATCCCTGCTTCAAGATGTTCTCAACCGTTGCTGGGGACATTATCCAACCTGTGGTCCAAACCACAAATGAACAGCAGTGCTCGAGTCGGTGCATGGACCACATGGAATGTGACGGATTCACATTCACCAGGTCGAATCACGGTTGCTCCTTGAGGCGTAAGCTCGGCGAGGTTTCGGCAACCACCGACGACAACGTCACCGGCCTTAAATCTTGCTTCGTCTCGGGTTGCTTTAAGGCTCAAGCGCCTGCACATGGTTTTGGGCTTCTGCGCAAGTTCAATCCCGTTTTGCAAGGCGTCAACGAGTGTGTTTCCGCATGTGTCGCAGAGCACGGACTATGCCACGCCGTCGCCTACGACGGGACTACCTGTCAGCTGATGTTTGGGGAACAGGACATTGAAGACAACGAGGGGTCCAAGATGGTCGACATGCATTGCCTCTTTCCTGGCGATTACGTGCAAATCGGCACTGATGTCTCAGACAAGTACCTTGCAAAGTACAAAGACGTATCTGTTCAAATACGGGCATGGACTTCTTGTGGAGGTACTGCTGTAAATGCCTCTTGTGGCGGTCTATTTGAACCGGATAACTTTCGTAAGCCATCCATTGTATCCCCAGGTCAGCCATCTCGAGGTTACACCTACAAGTTGGTGAAGGGATCAAGCGCCTCCACGATACAAATCGTTGTCGACGAAGACGGCCCCTCTACGATTCATGGAAAACCCCTGGGAACCGACATGGCGGGGTTGGCGTTCCAATCGCCCGGAATAGATTGGAAATTCTACCAACGTGGAGGCGCAGTGCAGCTTCAACAGGTGAATGATCCTACAAAGAACCTGAGTGTCGTAGGGGCGCACGCATACATACGTGACAAGATAGGCCTTTGGACCATACATGTTCCTTTGGAAACGGACCCTGCCCAGTGCTTCGTCTCAAATAGGCGCTACGCAAACCCTGCCAAAACCGTCCCTGAAATAACGACCACGCGGAAGTGCGTCAACATTTGTCAGGGAACCGCTGGATGTCACGCCGGCGTGCTCGGCCCAGCCGGCGACTGCGCCGTGTTCAAGGCCTATGACCAATCCAGTAGTAAGTCCAGTGGCTTCGTGTCCTTCAGGATGGATTGCCTGTTCCCGAACTCGGAAGAGTACACTGTTCACCAAGTACCGGCATACCCTGTGTCGCTCGCGAGCGCCCACCTTCCATCATACGGATGGAGTCTACAACTGAGTGACGATGGAGCTCTCACGGCTGGGGAAGGCGCAAGCGCGGCTGCCGTATGGAGCATCACTCCAGACGAAAAAGCTTCCCCCCACTACTATACCATGCAAGTGTCCATGGCAGGCAGCCCACACAATGGGAAGTATGTAGGCAAGAGTGACGCCGGCGGCGTGCAGCTGACGACTGCACTAAGCGATGCTTGGAAGTTTACGGTAGACCCCAGCGGTAGCGTGTTCGACTTCGATGCGCTGGAGGGGTCCGCTAAGCTGCAGTTGGACGGCGACAAGGTCTCTCTCGGCGATATGAAGCAGGCTCGTTGGGACCTCATTAAGGCCTAAAACTTTGTGAACTATGAATCCGTCACAGCTTTTCGATCTTCGAATCCTGGGTGAGACACGTTCGACATGGGCGTCCGGAGTTAATAGAAAGCGCTCTCGCATCACTAGAACAATGTCACGTCTCAGTCGAGTCTGGTTCTCTTGCCCGTATCGTCGAAAGGAGAGCCCATTCGTTTCTTGGCGGGAGTGCCTTGCGCCTCGTGAAACGCTTCTGATGGGAAGGTTGAGTTGGCCTGTATGGATCGGCGCACTTCCCAGGGAGGTGGAGGCATTGCTTTCACCGAAGGAGGACGGCTGGGGGTCTGACCGCATGCGACGCCGGACGGGATAGTGTCCGCTGGACGAGGATAGACTCGAGGGGTGACCATTCGCGGACTCTCCAGGTCTGGAAGCCTTGCGGGTTGCACTTCCGGAGGAGGGCATGGTGGGGGCCTCACAACCGGAGCAGGCGTCGCCTGAGACAGTCTTGATCGAGCGGCTTGAACCAGGTTTCTGCTGTTACCTGGAGGCGCTGGTCTCCCCAGCAGCACAGGCTGCAGCATGGGAGGTCGTTGAACCATTTTGGGTCGCGCGGCGCTCGCCGGGTCCCTCTCGTATCCACTGGCCGGCTTCCGGGCCAAAGGCGACTGGGCAGCTGATAAAGGAGCAGAGGGTGTTCCTAGCGTTTCCGAAATGTCAAAAAACTCGCGTAGAATGGTGTTAGCCGGTACGCTTCGAAGGGATCTTTCCGTATCTTGCACTGTCGGTGCCAAAGGCCAGGAGCCGGCGAATCCGGCGCGGGCCTCAGCGACGGAGCGCACGACATCTACGAACGGCTTTCCCATCAGCTTGCGAAGGCAGTCAAGACTACCGAGATGTCCACGATCAGCTGTAAGCTCTTCAACCAACTTGAGGTTCTTGTAGCGAGCGTAGTCGATCATTGCCTTCCAGGAAGGTGAAGCTCGCAGCGTGGTCGCATTGCCGACAATCCAAAGCGCGTCTCTAGCTCTGGTAATTGCCACGTTCAACCTTCTGACGTCCGCAACAAAACCCAAAGTGCTCTGGGAATCGGACTTGGAGTCCTTCCCATCGTGTTCGGGTATCGTAAAGTCAGAGTCTGGATCGGGCCCGGCATCTCTCTGCTGTGCGGAGGCACGCACGCAACTAAAAATGATGATCTTCTTCTCACGCCCCTGGAATGCATCAATGGTGCAGATTTCTGGCTCGTCTGGTTGGAACTCCGGGAACTGTTTAAACTCCTGCCGTAGCGCATTCAGCTGGGCGCGATAGGGTGTCACAACAGACAAGTCACCTAGGTCGAAATCGGAGTTGCTTGAGGCTCTGAAAGAGCGCAGGAGCCGTCGCACAAGGTGCACTATGAACTTGGCCTCTGTGACATTCTTCACGGATTGGAACATCGGTTCACGCTCCTCAACTGATGGGATATGGAAAAACTTGAAAGGAGCGAATAGCATAGGAAAGCTGTGGAAACTCATGGGTTTCCGATTCCTAACAGTGGCATCATCCTGGAGCCGACCAGCGTAAAAGTGCGCCGATGGAAAGAAAGAGATCTCCGGTCGCATCCTGTACTGCATGTTCATCATCACCACTTCTGCACCATTGAGCATCAACCGTTCGAACAGGCTTCGGTCATACTTACGGCTCTTGGCCACATTCGACAGCACGGTAGCAGGTAGCTGACGCGGGTCTCCAATAAGAATCATACGCGAGATCTGGTGACGCAAGGGTATGAGCGAGGACAGCTCCACCGCCTGAGCGGCCTCGTCAATGATGAGGGCTTCGAAGTCGACTCCAATGAGTGACTCGTTGCCCGATCCGCTAAGAGTGCAGAATAGGATGTCTGCGCCTTGCAGAGCCTGCTCCCGTGTATTGGCCTGATGAGTGCTTCGAGAGGACTCGAACTGGCCGTTGAGCTTGGAGCGTTCCTCATGTAGTTGCCTGCGCTCATTGTACAGAGTTTGCGTCTTGGCTGAGTCATTCTTGTTCGCTGCGCTGACGTCCCAGGTCCCAAACCCCATTGTGGCGGCTTGTTGTTGCGCCTCCCTGAACTCCTTGTCGACCTTGATCTCCTCCTCAATGGTGTCGAGCCGGGCGGCTATTTCTCCCCTTCGATTCTGGAAGTAGTCTCGACGGCGCTGATCCTCCTCCTTGAATTCTTTGGCAATGCCCATTTCGTAGCTGATTTCCTTCACCGACTCCTGAGTAATCTTGTTGGGGTTGCCAACACGAAGAAGGTTAGGTCGTCGAGGGGGTAGTGCACTGCCGTCAGATGCTGCGTTCACCAAGCCAACAGTGATCACACGCGCCGCAATCTCATCCACCGCGGCGTTGGAGGGTGCACACACAAGGATCTTCTTCTTCAGGGGCCCCCCACCGGACTTCTTAGCCACCATTTCGTACATCATCGACAGTAAACACAACAGCGACTTCGTTTTCCCTGTACCTGGTGGGCCCTGTAGAAGTGCAACCCCTGATCGGCAGGAGAGGGCGTGCTCAAGAGCATTCGCCTGAAGAAGCATTAACGTCATACAGTTGAATACACCTACCTGGGATCCGTTTAGATTGCTGAGTTTGGCCATGTGCTTGAACTTGGATCTGTGCTCACCAAAGGTTGAGGTTATTTCCATGCTTGAAGTCTTCGGATTCAGTATATATGGAAACAACACTGAGAACCGTGCCATGTACATTGCCTCAAATTCGCGTACCGACGTCACCAGACTGGAGATTTGGTACGCAGACCACTGGCTGCTCACCGCCAGCCGCGTCGGCGAGATGCGCCCCTGGTGTCCAGCGTCAGGTGGGGCACTGAGCATCTTCAAGGTGGCCACTTGATTCTGCCGCCACGTTTTGAGTTTGCGGTCGGTGTCATCGGATTTATCCACGAAGGCGAGAAGGTACCCATCGCTGGGGGGCTGCTTAACCTGCGCGAATCGTCGCCCATTGATGTCTGTGCCCGGTCCAGGGATGAGCAGCAGCAGGTCCATGGGTCTGAACGGCAACCTCTCTAGTTCGTTTCTGTTGGCTTGATTAACATCCACCACTGTCACTCCTGATTGTAGCGTGGACTGCAGGAAGTCTTGGGACTTTTTATTCGACAGGATGTTTACGCTCAGCCACTCCGTCATCTTCGTGCTCGACAAGATTTTTACTGGGAAAGGCTCAAGCTGGGTCGCGATGGTGTCGTTGACAATGCCACAGCGGCATTCGTCCAGAACCAACGGCCGAAAGGCCTTCTGAAACACGTCCATGGACTTGAAGTACGCAGGCAGCTTGTCATGCCTGATTTCCAACTCCGGCACGCGCTGGTCGGCAACTCGCATGATGTTCCAGGAAAGGAGCTGGCCCAGCATTCGTTGCACCTCAGCGGCCGCCTTGGCCATGGCAGCCTGTATCTCTGTTGGGGTCATCCTGCTGGCTTTGGCTGTGGAGCTGACAGCAGAAACGTTGCTGCCCGAATCTGTCTCACCTCGAGACGGATTCTTTCGGGTGTCGTTCAGCTGGATGGCCCTGGCCTCCCTGCGCCTCGTCGGAGCTGCCGCCACCTCTACCTGTCTGGGGGGGTCGCGTCTGCGGGGGGTTACGGTGGCTGGCCGTGGCAGGGGGTCAGGACGTCCAACCTTGGACAGCAGGCGACTGGATACCCCGCCTGGACCACGTCCTCCCATTTTGCTAAGGCGATCGCTGAGCTTCGACGGGGGCTTGGGCCGCTTAGTAACCGGCCGCAACTTTTCAGAGTCGAGGACCTCTGCCAACGTAGGAGGAGGTTTCTTTGTCTCAGCCTTCGCTGGCGGGGCATATAGCGCGGTCGCAGGCCTGTCGTCGATAGGAGCGGCCACAGGAGACGAGCCGCAGCTAGAGAGCGACGAGTTGTCCGGTGATGGCAGCTCCTTCGTCAAAAACTCACCCAGCGGAGTCGCCTCAACCACCACGGCAGCGTGGCTGACTAGGTCAACCACCTGCTCGTCCACCTGGTCGTTGATTTTCATGATGCCCAAAGCAGCACACTTGAATGTATCCATGGCCTCCATCCATATCATGCTGGTGGTTTGCGCCGAGCTGGGAATCAGACAAGGCACGGCGCAAACGCCCGAGAATGACCTCAAAACGGCAACAAATCGAGCCTCCCACTCCGCTGTTCTTTTGAAATCGGTGGTCAGTCGTTTCAGCTCGCAGACCCACGGTGTCACCACCTTCCCGACGTCCACGGAGATGTTCTTGTCAAACGTCTCAGGCCGGTCGCGACACAGGCTGTCTAGTGCGACAAAAACGACGCTGGAGGTGACATCATCGTCGGGCAGCGCGCGAAGACAGCCTCCAAGCACCA
>NW_027178632.1:0-1029 GCF_019968985.1 Porospora cf. gigantea B | reverse complement strand
GCGAAAACGCCTTCGGAGCTTCAGGGGAAGAGCCTTCCGTCTCCTTGGTGTGGGAACCACGTCAAGCAGACGTCACTGCCGTATCTTTCTCAGGAACTGCCTCTCCAGGAGCCCATGCCTCCAACGTCCGCGGACGGTACCCAGAGTACCACGACGGTTTCACAGGAGTTAGGCCGCGAAACTCATCAAGGAGTTTTTCCAGATCCGATCGACACTCGCCAGGGCCAGCCCTGGCGAATCCAGGAAGAAATGGACCCTCGCCTCACGAGGTGCGGACCGTATCTTCCAAGGTACGATCCGTATCTACCGAGATACGGCCCGTATCTTTCGGATCTGCGGCCAAGGTACGTTCCGTATCTCGCCGGATCGGCGCTCACGGATCCTCCGAACGAGAGCAAGGTCTCCGATAGGGTCACTTCAGCCCTTCCTGATGCACTCTCCGACACTGTGGCCCCACAATTCGACTCCACTTCCGCTAGCAAGAACTCGCTCGGCGAAGAACGGCATGACGATTACGTCCTCAAGCTCCCGGAAGACGTCAATAGAGAGCTTCTGGGCGTGGACCCCGTGGGGACTGATGATCCGACTCAAGACGAGAAAGAAGAGATAGTCGAGTTCAAGGATACGAACGCCTCCAACGAAACACAAACGGCTCTCCGACAACTCCTGGTCAGATACGATGGGCTCTGGAGGGGGGAGAGACGAGGCTGCGCTGCGGTAATGAGCCATCGTATTACTACCACGTCAGATAGACCGATTGTGACACGACCGCGCTCGTTCACCCCGGCTCAACAAAGAGTTCTGCAAGAAGAACTCCAAGTGATGAAAGCAGCTGGAGTCATCGAACCTTCGAACTCCCCTCACGCGAGCGAAGTGGTTCTGGTGAAGAAGAAGACTGGAGGATGGCGAGTCTGTATAGATTATCGGAATGTTAATGACGTTACCGTACCCGATCAATACCCGCTCCCTCGGATCGCTGACCTCGTTCGAGAAGTACGGCAATCTCGCTTCTTCGTCGCCCTCGACCTC
>NW_027178631.1:0-1031 GCF_019968985.1 Porospora cf. gigantea B | reverse complement strand
TTGCGAAAACGCCTTCGGAGCTTCAGGGGAAGAGCCTTCCGTCTCCTTGGTGTGGGAACCACGTCAAGCAGACGTCACTGCCGTATCTCTCTCAGGAACTGCCTCTCCAGGAGCCCATGCCTCCAATGACTGCGGTCGGTACCCGGAGTACTACGTCGGCTTCACAGGAGTTAGGCCGCGAAACGCATCAAGGAGTTTTTCAAGACCCGGTCGACACTCTCCAGGGCCAGCCCTGGCGAATCCAGGAAGAAATGGACCCTCGCCTCACGAGGTGCGGACCGTATCTTCCGGGGTACGATCCGTATCTATCGAGATACGGCCCGTATCTTCCGGATCTGCGGCCAAGGTACGTTCCGTATCTCTCCGGATCGGCGCTCACAGATCCTCCGAACGAGAGCAAGGTCTCCGATAGGGCCACTTCGCCCCTTCCTGGTGTACTCTCCGACGCCGTGGCCCCACAATCCGACTCCACTTCCGCTAGCAAGAACCCGCTCGGCGAAGAACGGCATGACGATTGCGTCCTCAAGCTCCCAGAAGACGTCAATAGAGGACTTCTGAGCATGGACCCCGTGGGGACTGATGATCCGATTCAAGACGAGAAAGAGGAGATAGTCGAGTTCAAGGATACGAACGCCTCCAACGAAACACAAACGGCTCTCCGACAACTCCTGGTCAGATACGATGGGCTCTGGAGGGGGGAGAGACGAGGCTGCGCTGCGGTTATGAGCCATCGTATCACTACCACGTCAGATAGACCGATTGTGACACGTCCGCGCTCGTTCACCCCGGCTCAACAAAGAGTTCTACAAGAAGAGCTCCAAGTGATGAAAGCAGCTGGAGTCATCGAACCTTCGAACTCCCCTCACGCAAGCGAAGTGGTTCTGGTGAAGAAGAAGACTGGAGGATGGCGAGTCTGTATAGATTATCGGAATGTTAATGACGTTACCGTACCCGATCAATACCCGCTCCCTCGGATCGCTGACCTCGTTCGAGAAGTACGGCAATCTCGCTTCTTCGTCGCCCTCGACCTC
>NW_027178630.1:0-1031 GCF_019968985.1 Porospora cf. gigantea B | reverse complement strand
TTGCGAAAACGCCTTCGGAGCTTCAGGGGAAGAGCCTTCCGTCTCCTTGGTGTGGGAACCACGTCAAGCAGACGTCACTGCCGTATCTCTCTCAGGAACTGCCTCTCCAGGAGCCCATGCCTCCAACGACCGCGGTCGGTTCCCAGTGTACTACGACGGTTTCACAGGAGTTAGGCCGCGAAACTCATCAAGGAGCTTTTCAAGGCCCGGTCGACACTCGCCAGGACCACCCCTGGCAAATCCAGGAAGAAATGGACCCCCGCCTCGCGAGGTGCGGACCGTATCTTCCAAGGTACGATCCGTATCTATCGAGATACGGCCCGTATCTTCCGGATCTGCGGCCAAGGTACGTTCCGTATCTCGCCGGATCGGCGCTCACAGGTCCTCCGAACGAGAGCAAGGTCTCCGATAGGGCCACTTCGGCCCTTCCTGATGTACTCTCCGACGCCGTGGCCCCACAATCCGACTCCACTTCCGCTAGCAAGAACCCGCTCAGCGAAGAACGGCATGACGATTGGGTCCTCAAGCTCCCAGAAGACGTCAATAGAGAACTTCTGAGCATGGACCCCGTGGGGACTGTTGATCCGATTCAAGACGAGAAAGAGGAGATAGTCGAGTTCAAGGATACGAACGCCTCCAACGAAACACAAACGGCTCTCCGACAACTCCTGGTCAGATACGATGGGCTCTGGAGGGGGGAGAGACGAGGCTGCGCTGCGGTTATGAGCCATCGTATCACTACCACGTCGGATAGACCGATTGTGACACGTCCGCGCTCGTTCACCCCGGCTCAACAAAGAGTTCTACAAGAAGAGCTCCAAGTGATGAAAGCAGCTGGAGTCATCGAACCTTCGAACTCCCCTCACGCAAGCGAAGTGGTTCTGGTGAAGAAGAAGACTGGAGGATGGCGAGTCTGTATAGATTATCGGAATGTTAATGACGTTACCGTACCCGATCAATACCCGCTCCCTCGGATCGCTGACCTCGTTCGAGAAGTACGGCAATCTCGCTTCTTCGTCGCCCTCGACCTC
>NW_027178629.1:0-1032 GCF_019968985.1 Porospora cf. gigantea B | reverse complement strand
GAGCGGCTGGGTCCTTACGGAGCCAGTCTGTCCATTCGTCCTGTTGGCCAGGACAAGCCGGGGGGCGAACGAATACGACGTCTTGCAGGTGGACCTCCCTCTTTTCTCCAGAGATGAGGGAGCGTACAGTAGCGGACCTCTCGTTCTGGGAGACCTTGATTACCCTGTATGGCATGGTCCACTTTGGGGAAGCCTTGGGGTGTTTCCGGACCAGGGTCGTAGTCCGCAGGAGGACTAACTGGCCGGTTTCGAAGGTCAACGGGGTACGGGAGTGCCGGTTCTTCCTGGCTAAATCCCGTTCCCGTTCTTGCTGGACTCGGTTCCGAACTTCTGCACGAACCAGCTGGAGGAGACGCAGGCGTTCCGCGGTCCCATCAGGGGCCTGACGTTGGCGCCAGTCACTTTCTAGGCCCACAGAGGGGTCTAGGCCAATGGTCAGGTAGAAGGGACTCTCCTGGGTCGTTCCGTGCAGAGTCGCTCGGTACGAGAAGAGCGCGGCGTCTAGTGCCTCCGGGAAGGGAACCTCTTCTTGGTCCACATGCCGGAGGAAACCAGACAGCCGGGGGTGGAAAGATTCCACCGGAGCGTTGCCCTCGGGGTGATAGGGGGACGAGGTCAGCTTGTCGACGCCTAAGCGTCGAGCTAGGCCCTCGAAAAGTCGGCTGGTGAAAGAGGCCCCCTGATCCGACACGATCAGGCGGGGCACTCCGAACCGGCAAACCCATTGCCTAAAGAAGGCTGAGGTGGTGGCCTCCGCGGACTTGTCGGGGACGACCACAGCCTCGGCCCACTTGGTGTGCGAGTCGATCATCGTGAGTACTTCCCATGTTGTTCCTCCATACGCACAGCTCCAATGGTCCAAATGGACCCGCTGTAAAGGCGCCTCTATCGGATGTGGAGCGTGAAGTCCTTGAAGACGGGAGGTGTCAACTCGGTTTCGTGCACAGGAGGGGCAGGAGGACAGATGGTCGGAGACGTCCTGGTGAAGACCAGGCCAATTAAAAACCTTCAAGAGGGTGGTGCGGGTCTTCT
>NW_027178628.1:0-6548 GCF_019968985.1 Porospora cf. gigantea B | reverse complement strand
CCCTAGAACTTCAACCCCCGCCCTCTGATGAGAGCCCGCCGCATCCGCTAATTCCCAGCGTGGAATACTGGACTAAAGCGAAGCAAAACCGTTGGGTGCGACTTCTTTTGGGTTACCAAACGAAACTCTCGCGTGACGATCTTGAAGCCTTCAAGCGTATCTATGCCTAGCTTGGCGTGTCCTCGACGAATTGGGGCAACACTTCTGCTTTCCGCTTTGTGCAGACATAAACGTAGTAGCAATTCGGTACCTCCGCCTCGAGAACGCCTCCCACAGCTTCCGCCAGATTCGGTTTGGGTAGCGTCTGCCGTTTCACCTGGCCCGGGCACTCACAAGCACGTCAATACTCCACGATAGCTCGATTCGGTCGAGGTAGCACATTCTGTACACGGGCTTAGCAAAGGAAATGCAGATGAAACGTCCACCGGTTCTGTGTACGCAGGTATGCTGACTCACTTCAGCAAACGTGAACATTCGGTGAGCATGCCGATGGCCTCCTTGGTCGATTCGTCCCCACACAGCACAGAGTCCAGCGTGGCCTTGTCAAAGATGATGTCGAACGAAGCTGAGGAAAATACACTCATGTTGGAGGCATTTCCCACTTTCCATTTGAGCCCCAGCTTGGAGGTGCGCGCCTTCATCAGGTCAATGGCCTGCTGACTGGCATCAAGATTCGAGACGTGGTGGTATCCGTCGTGGAACAGATCTTCAGCCAATTCTACGTGCACATCACCTTCAACCCTCACTGGAGGTCCCACAACCCACATGCAAAATCCGGTCAGAGGTTTTGATGTGATCTCCTAGAATGCGCTTCAAGCCAGACCAGGCCACGTACCAATCAAAAGGGTCGGGGTCGCTGATGGTGTCGGCATAGGTGTCTCACGCGACAAACCGTTGGTCCCAGTACTCTCGTTTTCCGTACTGTGCCATTTAATCGAGTTTTACACGGACGAAACAACGCGCCACACGGAAGATTCTCTGACTGCTAGCGTCCAGGCGGACCCATGAACGTCTAGCGGTGGCGGCGACTTCGCTAGTCGTAGCCCTTTTCGAAGGAAGGGAACCGCAGCAGCCCAAGGTAGAATTTTCTCTCGGGGAGCTAGGTGGAATTGTCCGTCGCGCACCACCAGTGGCGCCACCACGTCGACCGCGCTGCTGAGTGTCTCCCAACCTTCAATGCACTGTGGGGTGGAGACGCTCATCGCCACCTTTAGAAGCTCAGGACTGACTTGCTTAGGCAATCCGTACATGTCGAAGGTTCTTTTCCATGTGGCCTGAATGTCTGGGGGGCAAATAGAGACCAGTAGGGGAGACGGAGCCAACACGGAACCGGATCTCACGCACTCACGTAACCACAGACCCGAGTAGACCACCAGATCGTATCTCTTGCTCGCCGCCTTCACCTTCAAGCCAGGCTTGTCCGACACAACGAACTGAGTGAGTCCACGTCTGTAGTTCTGGCTTAACAGCCCACCGACAGACTCTATCAAGTCTTCGTTCTCCCGTTTGTGTGGACCTGAGACCCAGAATTCCCGGTCAAGGAACGGGTGGTGCTCGTGCCGTGGCGATGTCTCAGCGGACTGGTTGGGTTGTCGGGTGTGGGCCTGCAGGACCCTTATTGTCGTGGCGGAGGCCGCTTGCTTCTGGCGTTTAAAGCTCACCAGCTGTTCATCGTCGTCCGACATCCAGGGTCTGTCGTCCATTGTCGACTTCTGAAGAGCTTTGAGGTCCTCAAGGGACAACACCTCATCAGGGGTCTTATCCTGTCGAACACCGTGAGGGACGCAACGGGGGAAGCGAAGCGTGAAGCTTGCACCATACTTGGTGCTGGGAACGATTTCAGCCGCCACCACCTCCATGACCACTGCCGACTCCGGGGATACGGCCACCAGATCTGGCTTTTCAGCCACCTGCGAGAATTCCGGACCCCTATCTAACCACGATGGGTATCCCCCATCCAATGTACGGACATTGCTCCTCAATATATCGCGTAGAGCGTCCAACTCTGAGGTGGTGTAGCCTGTGCCTACAGTAGCGAAGGACACGTAGCAGTCGGGAGATTTGCAAGCCAGCAGGAAGTGGCTGCAGTGATCTATGAGAGAAAGACGGCTGGTGTGCCGACGCCGGCCCTCAGATAGGAAGGCACCGACGACCAACAGGTCTAGCGTGTCGGGCAAACAGCCAGTGGGGGGCTTCAGCTTGAACCATCCGGCCGACCGGGAGCCTGTACGGTACTTGCTATCGACGGCCTTGATGACGAGACCCTCCTCTTTGCGAGCAATGCAAGCATTCAGGAGTGCTGTCAACCCACATCCAGACTCTACGGGGAGTTGAGGTGTCAAGCAGACCACTCTCTCTCCCGGGTTGTAGCCTCCCACCTGGTCCCATGCCATAGCTTCACCGACCAGCACTCTCTCCAGGTATTGGCGCCGTTGCTTTAGTGGGTACCGCTGCAAATACAACGGCGGTTGTTCATCGCCGGCCCAATGAAACAGTAGGTCAAACACGAACAGCTTCAACGTGACTCCTGGCACTTCACCCCTGGCCGCCGTTTTATTGTGTCCGAAAGGATGGAGCCTGCAAGCAGCGGTGTCCCAAGCAACGAGCTCGCCGTCCAGAATGAATTGTCGTCCTCGCACGCTCGATTCGACAGCATCTCTGATAGACGACGAGTACAACTCTGTGGTCTCGTTGCCGCTTCGGCTGAAGAGGCGCATGTGAAACTCCAACTCTCCAGATTTTATTGGGGAGGCACGCCAGTCTCCGTGAACGAGCATCCGCTCCCCATCCCACTTGGGTTCCACCACGTAACCCTCGGGCTCCTCGGCTTTCCATAGGTCTCTTTCAGCTCTCTCGGGCATCAGAGGCTTAGCGAGCATGGGCCTTATAGGCTTATTCAGCATCCTGCTGTGGGTTTCGTGTTCGACCTCGTCGTCCTTGCGGTAGGCGTTGACCGCGGTCTCCAGATCGAAGGACGTGTCGAAGGCCTCAGCACACTTGGGGCTCAGCATCCTGAGGACGGAGGCAACTGACAGGCCCAGCTTCATGTCTTGGAGAATCACTCGGCCTATGAATTCGTGGTCCTCCGAGTTAACCCGAGGGTCTGCGTGCTCACCGCAATCAGCACCCACTGAAACACATGGCCTGTACGAGGCTGACAGCCTCCTTGCCAGCAGAAGAGAGGTCCTCAAGCCAGGAGTTCAGCTCGCCGAGCGTGAAAGCACCAGCCTGAGATTGAGGTATCTTTTTGTGAATGACTGCTGCGATGACGCTAGGTAGGTCGCCTGGAGTTCCATACCCCCCTATTTTCTGTGGATTCTTCCAGTAGCGTAGTCGTTCATGGTCAACCTTTCCCAGAGTTAGAGCTTTGGAGTAGAGTTTGCCTAGGGAGACCTCCTTCAAGCCGTATGTGCGATGTCGATCCAACTGAGGGAGCAGACACCGAACTAAAGGGAAGAGAGATTCGTCGTCCTTCGCCAGCCGTCGCGCTTTGCGTACGAAGGCTTCTAATTTCCAGTACCTTGACCGTCGGTCCGCTTGCTGAAGCTCGCGAACTAGTGAGCGTAGGTCTGAGACTTTGATGTCATTGATCATTATTTCACGTTTCTTCAGCGCCAAACAAAGTTACAGTCGCTGCATCCACAGTTTGTTGTGTGAGATCCTGCTTAACTTGTTCATCAGGACGCTCCACCTCTGAGTCGGAGGTCTCCTCCGGCAGCTTAGACAGGATATTCTCAGCAACGTTGAAAATCCCCCCTGTGAGTTGCCTACACACAGCACACTTTGAGGTTATCGCAAACCGTCCTAGTGCGCAGGCTTCGCAAAAGTAATGACCACACTGGGTAACCACAGGCCTCGAGCGTCGGGTCCATGGAGTCTTACAAGCCAAACAGGCGAATGGTGCCCCGTCCTCGTCCTCGTCGCTGTCGTCACCGCTGGACGACCCGGACGTCTCCGAAACGGGCTCTCCAGCAGCGCGTTGTGCCTGACGTCGGGCAGATTTCTTCTGAGCAGCCGCCCACTCTTTCTCGATCTGCCAACCACTTTTGTAGTCCGAACGATCATGAATGAAGATGCAAGTATCCCCGTAGCCGCAGTAGCCGGTTTCCTTATAATCTTTGCAGATCTCGGGGTTGTAGTCCACACGCATTGTCGTTCTCAAGCTGGTTGATCCCCGTACAGGACCGTAAAGTCCAGAGTATTTCCCAGCCGCAATGGCGCCGGCCTTTGTTTTGAGGACTGGTGCCACGACACCAGCCCCTCGATAGAAACCAGCTTCCAGCTCACCTGTGAGCAGTTTTTGTTTAACAAGCTCATTTCTCTCGAGGATAGACCTGTGATCCAGCCCAACCTCCGTGTCAACGTCGAAAGCGGCTGTAGCCCTGCTTTGATCTCGGTGGACGATGTGCTTTTCGGAACGATATCGAGGTAGAACGTCGCTGTCCTCAGTTGCGGCAGCCTGGGACTTCGCTACGATAGTGCAGGTCTTCTGCCTTTTCAGCTGGACCTTGTCTCGTACGGCTGCGACTTGACTGTCGTCCTCAGCAGTCTCCACGAGGTTCGATCGGCGGTGGCTCTGGGCAGCACGTTTCTTGAACATGCATAATTGGCCTGGGGTAATTAGGAAATAACTGGATGATATGTTGAAGATTCTACTATTGATGTCGGATACTGGTGGGGGGCACAGAGCCTCCAGTGAAGCTCTGAAGGATGCTTTCGAGCTTTTCTATGAAGGGTCTGTTTGCCTTGAGACCGTGGACCTGTGGACGGAGCATGGATCTTTTCCGGTGAATCAAATGGTACCAAGTTACCGGGTGATGATGAACAACCCTTGGCTCTGGTTCGCTACGTACCACTCGGTACCAAATAAAAGAGCGCTCAGGCTGTTCACTGACACTCTGTATCTCATGAACCACCAGTACGTGAAGGAGTACCTGCTGGAGGAAGAGCCAGACGTGGTGATTTCAGTTCACCCCCTGTGCAACCACGTTCCATTGCGAATTCTTCGAGAACTTGAGATAAATGAATGGAAGCACCGGAAGGTAACTCCGTTCTATACAGTCGTTACAGACCTTGGAGTGTGCCACATAACATGGTTTGCCCGTGGTGCAAATCGGATCTTCGTTGCATCTGAGACAACGCAGCAGTTCGCCTTGACGCATGACATACCGCCTAACAACATATCGGTGGTGGGTCTGCCTCTCAGAAGGGCCTTTTGGGCCCCCTTTGTTGATAATCGCGAGAGCTTGTGCAAACGGCTAAACCTGAACCCGAGAATCCCCGTGGTGGTGGTTATGAGCGGAGGTGAAGGTGGAGGAGGGGACCTCGCTGACATATTCGCCTCAATCCTTCGAACGCTGTACGCTTGGCGCACGAAAACTTGTTGCCTGCTGAGGGACGCGTGCTATCACGACTTCGATCGACGGCATGAGGTGAGCGGTGGCAAGTGCCCTAATTCAGTTCACATCGCTGATGGAGTTCTTCCTCCAACGTCGACTCGTTCAGGTAGTTGTAATATGCGGCAAGAACGTTCACGCTCTAAAGCAAATCGAGAACATCAACGACGATATCCCCATGGGGCTGCTAACTTCCCTGAAAGGCAAGGTTGTGGACACAGAAGCGCAACGAGGCAAACCAAGCAGCCATCTGGATGTCGAAGAGACTCACCCTGATGGAGAGAGTGATGATGACACCAGTGCAAAGCGCGGTGACAAGAGCTCGGGGTTAAACCGCCTTATGGGTAACCTTTTCTTCAACAACGGCGACCGTCTCCTGACTGCGAGGCAGGATATTTACTCCTTCGTGCGAATGTTAGCTCGGCCGGATGGGACTGGGTGCTCCAGCTTTAAAATATCGCCAGTTGGAACCTTACATGCTCTGGGCTTTGTGTCTAATGTCGAGGATTACATGCACGCTGCCAGCGTCCTGATCACCAAGGCAGGTCCTGGTACCATTGCTGAGGCTGCCTGCTGCCGACTACCCTGCATCCTGTCGTCATTCCTCCCAGGACAGGAGGAGGGCAACGTAGAGTACGTGCGAAACTCCGGTATCGGAGACTACGCCCCGACAGCGAAGACTGTGGCCACACAGTTGGTGCAGTGAGTACACGCCGGCCATTTGACGCAGCATGCTGTACAACTCGCTCGGTGCTCGGGTCAACGACTGGATCGATCGACCTGCGGAGCACACAAGCCTCCTACCACTGGCCGCCGAGGGCAGACTCATCAGTCCCTCTGACCTGCGGAGCAAGACGCTGCTGCGTTTGAAGACGGCCACGGCAAAAGTGGCCAACCACCACGCAGCTCACCTGGTCGCTCTCACTGTTGGTCGGGACCTGGGTCTGCATGTTTGCCCCGCTGCCGAAGGCTTCTATCGCCAGCTGGAGTCGCAGATACCACCGCCCATTACGAGCAACAAGGTAATCTCGGAGACGTCAAAGGGGGTCGTTCTGAAGACGGAGGCGCGAGTCCCGCCAACGGATCACAAAGATGTTGAGGAGGTATAGTATTCCGTATTTAATGTTGTCGAAAATCGTCAGCAGTGTGTCC
>NW_027178627.1:0-1032 GCF_019968985.1 Porospora cf. gigantea B | reverse complement strand
GGTTCTTTGTGACAACATCCAGAATGTTCGACATGCGTCTTTCGAACTCGACATCTGAAATAGGCCGTCTGTACGCAAGATCAGGCATTGGATACAGTGTCCCTTCCAACACCTTAGACATGCCGAGGGCCGAGAGAACTAAAGAAGCAAGCACCTGCATGATCAATCTATTGATATGAAGTCTCTGCACCTTCGTACATGGCGTCGAGAGGGAAAACCGCGTGCACCGCCGTGATAAACTGTGTCAGAGCTCCTATGAAGCAAGCAAGAGGCGTGGATTGGGAGGGTGGGTGCTGCTGGCCAGGCGTGGTACGTTCCACGCAGGATACATCGGACGGAGTAGATACGTCATCGGTACGCTGAGTGGATGAAGCCTCTAAAGGAGTGGATATTCACTGCGGGGGGAGCGATCTTTGTAACATCCTCGCCGTGAACGACGCCGGCCTTAAGGAAGTCAAGAACAGCCATTTTTACTTCTATCTTCTAATTGTGCTTCCCGTTGTGGGGTGTGATCAGATATCTGAGACAACATATCTGCCTCTGCTTACTTTCACATAAAGGGATGATCTGTACGAACAGAATAATGCACTCATCACTGGCAACATCTTTAGCATTCGCACCTGTTAAGGCAATTTAGAGCCTCAAAGGACTCCTCCAGTCGCTGAATTAGGGACTTCTCGGCCTTCCTCATCCAAACACGAGGATCGTAGCACTTCTTGTTGGGTTTGTCAGCGCCCTCGGGATTGCCGATCTGTCCTTGCAGGTATCCCTCCTTCTCCTTGTAGAAATTGAGCACACCCTTCCAGTAGCCCCACTGAGTGTCAGTGTCAATGTTCATCTTCACGACGCCATGTTCAAGAGCCTCCCGGATCTCATCACGAGTCGATCCGGAACCGCCATGGAAAACGAATGTGCAGGGATTGGTCTTCTCGATATTGTGGTGCTCTCGGACGTATTTCTGGCAATCACCCAAGATAGAGGGCTTCAGTTGCACGTTGCCTGGGGCATATACACCGTGGACGTTGCCGAAGG
>NW_027178626.1:0-1032 GCF_019968985.1 Porospora cf. gigantea B | reverse complement strand
GAGGACACAGATGTCCTGTCCGAGGGTGACAATTCTCGAGTCGCTCAGGATTTGAGTTTACGTACGAGGGTGACAATTCTCGAGTCGCTCAGGATTTGGGTTTACGTACAGATTTGAAGGTACAGCCTACTGCTGTGGACGTAGTAATGCTGCAAACTCTCCTAAAAGGCGCTGGGCCTCTGCTGCTTGTACTACTTCAGACGATGCTGAGAAGATCCCTCTCTGAGGTTGATATTCTGGATGAAGATGTTCAACCGGAGGACACAGATGTCCTGTCCGAGGGTGACAATTCTCGAGTCGCTCAGGATTTGAGTTTACGTACGAGGGTGACAATTCTCGAGTCGCTCAGGATTTGAGTTTACGTACAGATTTGAAGGTACAGCCTACTGCTGTGGACGTAGTAATGCTGCAAACTCTCCTAAAAGGCGCTGGGCCTCTGCTGCTTGTACTACTTCAGACGATGCTGAGAAGATCCCTACAGATGTCCTGTCCGAGGGTTACGATTCCCGGCTCCCTCAGGATTTGAGTTTACGGACAGATTTGAAGGTACAACCTACTGCTGTGGACGTAGCTATGCTACAAACTCTCCTGAAAGGCGCTGGGCCTCTGCTGCCTGTACTGCTTCAGACGATGCTGAGGAGATCCCTCTCCCAGCTTGATTGTCTGGATGTTCAACCGGAGGACACAGATGTCCTGTCCGAGGGTGACAATTCTCGAGTCGCTCAGGATTTGGGTTTACGTACAGGGTGACAATTCTCGAGTCGCTCAGGATTTGAGTTTACGTACAGATTTGAAGGTACAACCTACTGCTGTGGACGTAGTTATGCTGCAAACTCTCCTAAAAGGCGCTGGGCCTCTGCTGCCTCTACTACTTCAGACGATGCTGAGAAGATCCCTCTCTGAGGTTGATGGTCTGGATGAAGATGTTCAACCGGAGGACACAGATGTCCTATCCGAGGGTGACAATTCTCGAGTCTCTCAGGATTTGAGTTTACGGACAGATTTGAAGATACAACCTACTGCTGTGGACGT
>NW_027178625.1:0-1033 GCF_019968985.1 Porospora cf. gigantea B | reverse complement strand
GCGCAGGTTCGAATCCTGCCGCCGTCGATTTTCGTGTCCATGGCGCATGCAGGAGATGTTGCAACTCCTCTATGGGCACGAAGACGTTGTGCATATCAATTCGTAGAAAGGAGGGGGGTCAGGTAGCGACCCCCCTCCTTTCAAAAAGTCATTTAAGTTGCCTGCTGTATTGTGACTATGTCACTTCTATTAAAGTTCAGTCATAGAGGTGGTCACATATTATAGATAGCACAACATGTAGAGGTCACATCATAGAGATATATGTACAAGTGGTGTACGTGGACCTGTTGATTTAGTGTGTGAGACAGCTGATACAACACTGAACACCTTCACCTTGGGAAGGCGCCTGCGTCGTTTTGTTGAGTCTCACGGCGCCGCCCTACTCCGCCAAAGAAAGGGAGGCGCAGTTGTGGGGCTGATTAGCACGTTTTGTTTGCATTGTAAATCACTCTCAGTTCATTTGACCTTTTTGACACTTATCAGGACCTGTTTGGAAGTGCTTCACCAGTGCAAAAAGAAGGTATGATGGGATGAAGCGATATATCGTGAGTGGGTCAGCCAACTCCAAACACAACAGTGTTGGTCGTGTTCATGCATAGATGTCATCGGCACCTTCGTAATCAGCTTTGGTGTGATCAAGACCTCTGTAGGAAGACATCAGTGTAATGGAATGCACCGCTCGTCGCCTTCAACGCAGCACTCTCAGGTGAGAGAAGTGGACAATGTGGCAGCACTCTCAGAAAGTGTGAGAGAAGTGGACAATGTGGCAGCACGTCGTTAAAGCGCAGTGTCACTAGACCCCAATGTTCTGTTTACAACCCACAATCCGACTACACGTTGCACTCCGACCCCAATTAGTCACTGTTCACAATGGCGCCAGATGCCCGAGGCGAGTCTGAGGGATTTGGCAAGTCTCCCGACTTGGCGCTCTCCGACCCACTCTTGGCGCTCCCACATCGACTCGTCAGTTTCAGCTCCTCGCTTTTCAGGCTGGTGGTCGTGGACGAGGGCTTTTTCGAAACGGAATTCGACA
>NW_027178624.1:0-35793 GCF_019968985.1 Porospora cf. gigantea B | reverse complement strand
CTTTCAGTTGGTGGACGAATGCTGAGTACTGGTCTACTGCCTTCTGGTTGATACCAGTAAAGTTCTCGGCCATCTTGTTTAAATCAGCAGTGACACGTGCTAGCCTGGGCAAAGTTAAACTGCGATACTCTTCCACAAGACTTGCAACCTCGTCGTCACCCGGAAGAGGCACTTCCTCTTGCGTCAAGGCCTCGACTCGCGTAGTCTCGGACTCCACGTCAGCTTCGATCTTGTGACATCGAGTCTGCTCTGCCGCCAGCTCCAAAGAAAGCTCACTGACGGATTCGTCGAGTTCGTTTAACCTCGATGTGGACTCATGCACCTTGCGCTTGGCGTTGGCCACAGCCTTCGCAGCCTCCTTTCGTGACAACAGAAACGATTCCAGCTCCGCTTGCCTAGCCTGGAAGTCTCTTTCGAGGTCCTCAGCTGCACTGACCAAATCGTCAACCTCCGCATCCCTTAGAGTCTCTTGCAGCTCGGTAATGGTGTCCTTTGCGTTGAGAATTCGGACATCTCTGGCCTCATAAGATTGCTTCAGCTTCGAAATGTCCTTCGACAGTTTCCTATGCAGCTTCTGCAGTTGAGGAAGTTCCGAGTCTATTTGGTTCAGACGAACCATTTCAGCTTCGGAAAGCTCGTTCAAAGCGGTGCTCAGGCTCTCACGACGTAGAACTTGGATTTCATTCTGGTGCCCAGCAATCTCACATTCCAGATGCATGCATGTCGCCTCCAAAGTGGTCAATCGTAGCTTGGAGGAGTCTAACTCAGAGCGCAGCTTGCTCAGCAGAGAGACGACTTTGTCGTGGTGGGCCCCCGCTTCCTTCTTGCGCTTCAAAACGTCTCCGGAGTGAATCTCTGCCTTATGGACAGCAGCCTTCGTCTGTTCCAATGAGGATTTGAGTCGCTGAACCAGGTCGTCCGATCGTCGAAACTCTTCTCTGGCGCGAGAGACTGCAGCATGTTTGCAAACCACGTCGCTAGCGGCCCGATATCCACCTGACAAAACGCCTCTCTTGTCAACAGAGTCTCCATCAACAGTGATGGTGTTGAACCCCTGATGGCGAAGCTCCCGCCCCTCGTCAAGAGACTCCACCACGACGTAGGACCCGAATACCTGCTCTACGGCCGGTTTAACCTCGTCTGTGCAATGGATGAAGTCCATAAGCAGACGGCCTGTCTTAGGCTGACGCACTACATGGCGCCGATCACGCAGTTGGGCCAAGGGAGCCACCGTCAGTCGACCAACGCCAGACTTTGACACCTCATCTGTCAGCTTGCGAGCGACATGGTAATCGCTGACCACGAGGTTGCTCATCTGGGATCCACCAACCACCTCTACAGCAGTCTCCAGTCCAGGTTCCACCGTTATAACTTCAGCTAGGGTTCCAAACACAACCTTCTGCAACTTCTCCCGGCTTACGAGTGCGTCCACGACCCTCAGGGCCCGCATATTGGGGCCGCTAAGCGTTTTGTCTGCGGCACGCTGACAAAGGCTGACATCCTCCTCCTTCTTGCCTCGATCACTCCGCGAGTGATGGACCTTCCGTTCGAGTTCATCCAATTGTCGAGTGAGGTCTCGAAGCTCGACGCTGGCGTCATTGTTCTCCTGTTTTAGGAGGGAACACGTGTCTGTCGTCTGTTGGCGCTGGTGGTCCGCTTCCAGTATTCCCGCCTCAAGCGAATGGATCTGCTGGCGAGTGGTCGCAAGGTCCTTCTCGCACTGCTTCTTCTCCTGTCCCTCTGCCTTCACAAGGCTCTCCCACTCCTTCACCTTCTTCTCCAGTGCCTTATTTCTTTCAGCCACCGTTTTGAAGCCCTGGTTACGAGCCATCTTTGTGGAAATATGGCCACGCTCTTGGACAAGCGACTCTACTCGAGCTTTACTCTCTGCAGCCTGTCTCTCCAGCCCCGAAGACCTAGGTGCATCATTCTCCTTCTCCGCTTCCAAACTCTCAACGGTGTTGGTGAGCATTTCGATCTCCTTTATGGCGTCCATGTGAGATTGCTGCTGGCGGGCTGCAGATTCCTGCCTATGAGTAAGGTCGATTTGAAGTGCTTTCAGCTTGCCCCTCCCGATGTTCTCCTGCTGCTTGGCGTTCTCCAATACGCGCTCAGCATCCTCCACTTCTTTACGACATGTCTCTCGGCGTTCCTTCAACTCGTCAGCCTCGGTCCGCTCCGCTTCCAGCTGCACTCGGACGTCGCTGAGCGACGCCCGGGCCGCGTCTAAGCCGACGCTCGCAGTAGACAACGCTGCCCGGGCTTGATCTAGAGTCTTCCCATGTCGAACAGCCGCTAGGCATCTTTGTTTCAGATCCAGTTGGCGAAAGTCTAGCAGCTCCTGTTGCTGTTCCTGCAGTTGGTCCATCCGTTCTTGGATTGCTCCTAACGTCTGAGTGACGGTAGCACACTTCCTCTTTGTGTCTTCCAACGTTTTTATCGCTTCTTCTCTCTTGCTGTCATAGGATCGGGTTCCTGCTATCTCCTTGAGAAGACGTAAACGTGCGTCGTCCGCCATCGATGTGATGTTGGCGATTTGACCTTGCCTGACTATGTAGTACGGGTTCGACTTCGAGAAACCGGATGATTCAAGAACTGCCAAAAACTCTGTGGAAGACACGGACTTCGAATCCAAAACGTACTCGTCCTTGTTACAGGTGATTCGACGGCTCAACCGCACTTCATCTCGTTGGAAGGCCACAAGAGTACGGTCACTATTGTCCAACACCAGCTCTACGCTTGCGCTCAAAACTGCAGACGATGCACCTTCATGCAGGTACTGCTTCCGGCCCAGCTTCAAGGCGGACGACTCCACTGTTAGGAACTCAATGGCCGTCAGCAAATTTGACTTCCCGCTGCCGTTCAGACCCACTGCGTGCTGTACCCTTATGCTGCCCACCTATGCAATTGGCGCCCTTGTTAAGCCGCAGCCGAGTCTGATCTTTGTACGTCTTGAAACCGCGGAGAATCAACTCTTTGATGTGCATTTGCGTAGTTTTTATTGCAATTCTTCTCGGATTAAAGAATTAAGGAATTATTTTCTCACAGCTCATGAGTGTTTGTTTTCATTGGCAAACGAATAGAGCGTCGTATCAGGTTTCTCTTGATTTATGATTTTGTTGGCCCCTAACCGAAATTCGTGCCTCGTTCACGACCGTCCAGCACCTTGGAGCGCCAAGTTGCCAAGGTGTTCTATGATCTATTCAACCACAGCCACGACGGCGCGGATGCCGTTACGGTTCAACGATTTCGTCGGTCACTGGCATGAATGTTTGCTTTCATCATGCCAAATGAAAAGAGCAGTATGGTATAATTCGGTTCGGGCCGGCGTTTGACGATGCTACATAACAAATAGTGCAGCAAACAACTGCTTAGGCTATTGCTTTCACATGACTACTAATATGTTGATAGCGAGCCAACTTAGGCGAAAGATATTCTCAGGTGAAATACGGGACTTCTGCCTCCAGAACACAGAATATCATGATATCGCCGGTGACAACGCTCCATGATATAGTATCAACGCACAACCACACCTTGCGATAAATCTCACATCTTGCACGTGCTATTTCCGCTAAAAATGAAACTAGACGCTTCTATGGCTCAAGACGGCACCACTGGCCTGCCAGAGAGCGAGGAGCCACAGTTCAATGATTTCTCCAGTCGGAAGATCAAAAGTGTCGTTGTCGATCCCAGACGCCAGTATTTGGAGGAAGTGTGCGAAGTGGAGGAAGCGCTGGATGAAGAGGAGTTGGTGGATCAGGAAGAGGTGAGGAAAGGTACGGGTGGGAAGCAGATTGAGTACTATACCGTTTACGAGGACGTTTGGCATGAGGAGATCGTCGAGACTGTGAGGCCCGTTGAGAGAACCGTCTACGAGGAGAAGGTGGTTGAGGTACTGGTTCCTAACTACGTTGAGAAGATTATCGAGATTCCAGAGTACCGGTACGTCGAAAAAGTTGTGCATGTCCCCAAAGTGATCACACAGGAGAAGATCATTGAGGTCCCCAAAATAATAATCAAGAAGAAGATAGTGGAGGTGCCAAGGGTGGTGTATGAAGAGAAGGTAGTCCCTCGAGAAGTGACAAAATATGTGGAACGGCCATGTGAGCGAATCGTCGAGATTCCTGAGATCCGGGAAGAAATCGTTGAGAGAATTGTGGAAGTGCCGCGGATGGAGACGAAATACGTGGTGGTTGAGCGCGTTGAAGAGGTGGTAGTGCCAAAGGAACGGATCGTTTACATAGACGTGCCCTACAACCAGTATGTGGAAGTCGTCCGGTACGTCGACATCCCTCAAACGCAGTACGAGACCACACCTGTCGAGAAGATTGTCGAGCGTGAAAAGCTCGTAGATCGCGAGGTAGAAGTCGTTAAGGAAATTGACGTTCCCTACTTCGTAGAGAAGGTCGTGGAGATGCCGTATACCGTGCCTGTGCAGCGGATAATTGACGAGGAGGTCGTACGGATGGAACCCGTCGACCGAGTGCATGAGAGGGTCGTGCGTGTGCCTCAGTACCGTGAACGAGCAAAGCAAGTTATCGTGGAGGTCGCGCAACCGCCAATGGTGGATGACGGGTCTGGAACATTGAAGACGATACACGAGTGGGAACGCGAAACAGGACTTAAGCTCGAAGAGTAACTATTTGCGCTTCTGGATCCGCTCAGCCTTGTTACGGTAGCGCTTGAAGTTCTCCCGTTGGGTGACCTTGCCCTTCTTCTTCTCCATATCGGCGAAAGGGTCGTGGTTATCATCATCCTGGGGCTTGAGCTCCACAATTGGCACCTGATGATTGTTCTTAGTGCTGAAACGTCCATGCCTAGGCCTCCACGACTTCGATGCCTCGTCCCACACCAGTTTCTCGCGCTTCTTGTTGAGCTTGATACCCTTGCTTTCAGCATATTTCTGCCATCTTGTTTTGGGCTTCTCTGTCAGGGCTGGCATCTCTCGGGGTAGCTTGATGGTTGGGTGTTCTGAGAGCACAATGAATGTGCCCTCATCGGTAGTAAGACGCGGGAGTGTGAGGATGTGGCCGAGAAACGCGGTACACGTCTCTTGGGCCTGCTCGCGTGCGCCTTCCATGTCGACACGTTCACCGTCGACGGTTGGTAGTGGTCGCGGATCATAGGCGAGAAGGTGATGAGAGCAGAAAGTTGTGGCTGTCGCCATTTTATCAGTGAATTGTTCGGTTAACTGAAATCGACACCCATACTCTCAAGTAGTACCTTGATCTGTGGTCTCTGTCGTACGAGCTCTGTGAAACCAGCGAGTACCTCAGGTTTTACAAGCAAAGTCGGGTCCATCAGGATGGCCTGGACGTTCATCCCCAGAGCCTTGCCAGCCATAATCAGCTCGTCCATGACAGGCATTGACGAAAGATCAGAGGGGTACGGTGGTGGAGGGGGCTGGCTCGTTGCTGGATATGCCTGGTGGGCTTGATAGGGCTGGTGAGCTGGATGAGGTGGTTGAGGCTGGTGAGGTGGTTGAGGCTGGTGAAGTGGCTGAGGCTGGTGAGGTTGATGAGGCTGATGAGGTGGTTGAGGCTGCTGGTGAGCCGGATGAGGTAACATTTGATGAGCTGGATGAGGCATCTGAGGTGAAGGTGGGTGAGGGACCAGATGCTCCTTAACGGCCGCCTTGGGTTCGAAATCATCCACGTGTCGACTCAGCGTACGACCATGCACCACAGTGGGCTTGCTGAAAGACTGACGGTTTGTAGAGTTGGAGAATTGATGTCGAACGTCAGGCATTTTGGGCTTCGATTCCAGAGGACCCACCATGTGTCCGGCAGCGCTCTTAAGCTTCTCCAACGTCTCGGTGAAGTTGGTAGCTTCATGGGGGAGGCAAGTCGCCGCCATGGGTGACAAGAGCCAGGTTTCCCACCAGTACTCTTCTGTTAGCTTTCCAGCTTCACAAGGGGGCACCTGCTTCGTCGACATGTTCACGATAACAGGCAAGATGTCTGGCAGGGCGAGAGCCGGTCTTGGCCTCCGGATTATGGAATTGGGGTTAATGAAAACACCACCACCTGTGTCACATATACTCTTGTAGTCTTACCTGTAAGAACGGTCGGCAGAAGGATGGAGGGGGCCGGCATGGCATCTACACGTGATTTGCCGAAGGAGGCTTGCAAGATTCGCAGGTGTGCTTGACATGCCTGTACGACGAGCTGCAGTTGGGGGTCGTCGTACGCCTTGGTCTTGGTGTCTAGGGTATCAAGGCCCGTAAACGCTTCAAATCCGAACTCATCCAAATTCGCTGAGGATTCGAGCTGCGGGCCTCCCATACCGCCGTATACGTCCCCTACTGAGGAGTACGGCGGCGGCACGTCCCAATTCCACTGACACAACAGGTCAAAGCACTGGTCCGGTACGGCTAGGCCTATGGCGTTGCCGATAACAACCGCTAACTGGAGATCCAGCAACACGTCTTCCACGAGCGGACGCAGATCGTCGTCGGAGATATTTTGAGATTGGAGCACGTCCCAGTCAAGCATGGACGCGACGTACAGCATATCAGGTGGGATCTCCGCTCCGTGGGTACCCGTCCAGGCAAGCACAGCGTGGGCCCTCTTCAGAAGCGCCTCGAATCGCCAGATGCTAGCCCAGTGAACGTTGAGGTTTCTTGAATGATGTGGCGTCTTAGGCTTGGAGGCGATGAACCGTAGGAACAGGTTGAAGTCGTCTAAGGAAGCCTCGGTCAACTCAAACAGACCCACAAAGAGAGGAAGCCGGAAGGAGGAGTTCAATCCTAGCAGAAGGCTCCTACATGCCTGTTTCAGGCCCAAGAACGATCGTTGGACATCCAGCTGGTGGCAGACCTCAAACTCCCCCAGGCTTGGGGCGACGACTCCCCTAGAGACCACTTGACAGGCTGTCTCGAGGAAGAAACGTAAGATCTTCAGCGACGCCGGGTCTGATTGGGCACTGAAGCCAGCCAACCCTCTTTGAGGGGCCAATGGAAAGACGGGTTGCGCCACTGCTGGGCGAGATTCGTCCAGAACCAGAAAGAGGTACAGCGATAGGCTCACATGTGCTAGCTCTGCCACTTCAGCCATCACCTCCAACATCAGCCTCAAAACTCCGAATGCCAAAGGCGGCGGTGGAATTGTACAGGTGCTTACGACGTGGGTAACGTAGTGGGTATGGGTCTCCAGGAAGCTGAAAATGACTGCCAACAGAGGCAAGAAGGTCTGCACAGCCGTCATCCAGCGGGAACGGGTGACTGCATCTCTAGAAAGAATAGGCGGCAGGCTCTCAAGAAATGCACTGGGGTCGAACTGATCTAGGGACCCAGAAAGTCCAAACTGCGGCAGGAAAATCCTCTTCACACACTGAATACCCCTAGCCAGCGCGGTGAGCTGCGCTGCAGAGGTTTTCAGGATCTCGGCACAGGCTGGTGTGTCCTGGTTCATCAGGAACTGCAGCGTGTCCCAGAAGCACTTCGACTCTTCTTGGTAGACGGGGTCTTCGCCCTCAGCAGTGCAGGGTAACCGGAAGATCTCACTGGTTTGTTTTTCGAGGAGAGCCAGCAACGACTCACCACTCGGAAGATGCCACATAGCGTTCAGTTTCTGCAAGATCAGCGAAGCGATGTCGCCTACCCTCCTGGACGTGCTCAGCTTGGAGCACAACGACAACAGAGATGCCAGATCTTCAATGTTTACTGACGCGCCGCTAAGCATGGACTTAATGGTACCAGTGAGGTCGTCCTCTCCGAGATCTTCAGCCTCAATTCCTCGAATGAGCTTCTCGACTTCCGACCATGACTCCCAGTACTCAGTTTGGCGATTAAGCCTTATCATAGATCTGGGACCTCTACTGTCAGTCTCGGTCGGTTGCATCGACGGAGCTCCTGTCTTGGGCCAGATCTGCTTTCGACGGGTATCTGTTACGAAAACAGACTCTTCATGGAGCCCAGATCCGAATTTGGCCGACATCAACCCCAGTGCACCCTCTCCAGGCCGAGTGACGCATTTTAATCCATGCCTCTCCCGGTAGAGCCGCCTTCGTGTCTCGTCCTCCACTAGGTCCCGATCTCGCGGTAGCACCAGGTCTAGACAGAGGTAGACCCCGGACTCTTCTGGACTGCCCCACTGCTCGATCCAAGACGGCAACTCCAAGTCTTTACGTGTCAGCCTGCGCGGAACCTTAATGGCGCCTGCTGCAGGTGGTGGAGGCGGCGGTGGAGGCCCTACGCCCGAGAGACACACAACGCGAGCTTCGTCATACTCAAATGACATCGGAGCGGTAAGGGTCAACGAGGCACCAGAAGCACGAAGCGATTCCTTCAATCGACGCTCGCCCAGAGAACTGAGATACTGTGGTAGAATGGCAGGCGCACAGTCTGTGCGGATAAGCCTCCAAAGATGGCCATAGAAAGGCGGAATGACGAGAATGGCCTCTGGCGACTCCAAAATCTTGAGAATCATTCGGAGGGCGATGGGACGTAACGGGCAGGATGTGGTGCATAACGCCATCATCCTCTGGAAAACTAGTGGAATCAGGCAGTGGTACTGCGACACCAGGGAATCAATGAAGCTGAGGTAGAGCTCCTGAGCTTTAGGATTGAGAACACTGCGAACCAATCCGAAGACTAGAAAATCAAGAACTCCAACGAACGGAACATGGGTTAGAAGTTGCCGGTCCACGATGCTATCATCAGGGAGGATACTAGGAAGGACCGAGCTCGACTCGGGTTCGATAACATACAAGGCCCACAATAAGTGCAGCAGCTGGCGTTGAATCGGCAGAAGAGTAGACTCAGATACTTGTCCTTTCATCACTAACAGGGCATTCATCGCCTCGTCAGCGAAGGAGGGGGTCTCTAAGGCGGCCAACGCGGAGCCCAGACACAGCAGCTTCCGTCTGGTGTCTCCAGATTGCGCCTGTCTCCAAAACCCTGCAGTGGCATCTAAGAACGTCGACGGCGGAGTGAAGAGCATAGAGTTGAGTGCCACTGTGTCTTCGCTAGGCACAAATTCGGAGGGGAAGAAGCATGGAAGATTTCGCCCTACCAGAATTTCGCCCGATAAGTCATCCGCTGTACTGATGGTGAGCTCTGCATCAGCAATCCTCTTGAGGTGTGATAGAGCGGATAAGCAGAACTTCACGACCAATTCGTTGGTGAGAAGTTGCCGCCTTGCCGGGTCGGAATCAGTCCACGCATCCATCTGTGTAAGTAGATACTCATCGTTATCCTCTGAGACAGAGCACGGCACGGTCGGCAAGGTGTCCAAGTTGAGACCGCTGAGTACAGTCTCGACTGAAAGTCGACAGAACGCCCTTTGCTCAGGACTGTTGGGAACGACAAGATGCACCAGAGCGTACACTTGGTGGTGTGCAGACCTTACAGCCTCTGACAGCATGTCGTTCTTTAGGAGGCCCGAGAGAGTCTCCAGGGAAGACTTCACATTTACGAGTACCCACTCAGGCAGTCCCAGCAGCGTCTGGACGATGGGAGCTAATGGATGCACGTAGGGCACGTCAGGAGAGCCTTTCCAGACTGTAGATAAGACCTTCAGAACTGCCAGACAAGTAGTCTTCAAACGGAAAGCAGCTTCTTCGTTTTGCTCGTTCTCCAGATCTTCAACTGTGGATTTCAGAAGATCCGTCAACGTGAGCAACTCAGCTCCATAGAACGCGCGAGACCACAGAAGCGGCGCCCACTCGCTTGACAGCGCCATCTGCAGGGCAACATGGCTCATAGAGCCCAAGGAGAGCGCTCTACAAGTAAACCCTTTGATCTGGTCGGTGACGCCAACCAGAAGGTATAATTCCGCTTGCAACTGCTCCACGGAATCTGCTTCAACGAAAACGCCTACATCCAAGCGGGCGACGAGGATCTCGCGATCCGGGACTGCGGTTAATGTCAGTGGGAACGAAGCAGACAGTGACCGAACCAGCTTGACTGTCGCCTTCAGGAGGTCCTTGTCGCTGGACACCATGGCGGCGTCTACAAGATCTTGGACGACACCAGATTCTTGGAGGTAGGCTTGACAGTAATCTAGGTCCGACCACTCTGAATGGGCGACCTGAAGCCCTAATGACTGCAAAACTGCTGTGTCCATTGACACTGCCATATCGGCACAGCAATTCTGAACGAGTGGCGCTGAGCAAGCCGCTCTCAGGGAGGAATGGAATCCGACAGGTAGACCGTATTGACGAAGAGTCCTTGAATGCGAAAGGCAGTCTAGCATACTTTTGACCAACGTCTGAGTACTATGAGCACGATGCAGACTCACGGGCTCTTGTATCTGCTCCCTAAGCTTGCGTACTGTAAGGAAGCATCGAACTCGCTGCAACACTGCTTGGACTGCGCCCCTCATTGGACCTTGAATGCTCGAGTTTCGCTGGAGAACTCGACACAGGCTCTCGTACACAGGCTCACTTCCATCTCTCGATACAAGTTCTTCGGTGAAACGGGCTTGCTGCAAACACAACACTACTAAGTGCAGGCATAGTAAGGCCAGCTTCTTTGGCGGAGGGCTTGAGCTGATTCTCGGTTCTGTCTCGCTTCGAGGTCTCTTACGCCGGCAAGCCAGCACACGCATCACTGGTGCCATGAGCTGACGCACAACACCGCACGGCACCTGCCATTGGTTCGCTCTGCTCTGAAGCAACGAGAAGAGGATGCCCAACCGTTCGAACTGATGGGAGTCCTCTCCCAAAGTCCCTAGGGAGAAGTCAACTAGGCGCCCTACAAGGAGACTGTCGAGGGGAGCAGAGTGTAGCAGCAGGTCGCCTAAGGTTGACTTCACGCCTGCAGGGCAGCTTCGATCGAGTTGTGCGGTGAGTTCCGCGGTTAGGTGAGGGACGCAGCTCATGCATTGGACAACTGGAATCGGGGAGCTCGGAGGGGTTCTTGGCGGGGCTTCAAGCAGTTGGCGGATCAGCTCTTGGTTGGGAGTCGCGGGTAGGAAGGGACGCTCGCACAACGCGGCCCCTTCAATGCTGGCCAACGCCTCGACATCTAATCCGTGGGGCAGGGTTTTGAGTGCAGGGAGCGAGCGTGGAATTGGAGGGCGTATTGTCTCGGGTGAAACCTTCAACCCAAAAAACAGCACTGTCAGATTGACAAAGGAACCCTTGACAACAATCTTGTCTGCCACGATCATCGAGACGTGTCCGTCGCCTTCAGCCTTCGGTGATACCAGCACTACGGAGTCCTGAACACTGCCCGGCATACTTGATAGCTTGACGGTTCTTGCCGCTTCGTATGATCCTTTGTTAAGGTCTCCAACAGCACGGACGAAGCCCTCCACAGCCATTTGATTTGGTCCGCACACGTCTGAGCACCCTACAACGTCCATGACGGTGGTCCCTAGAGGTAGCAGCAACATATGGTGAAGAACGTAAAACGAGCTCTTGAACGACACCGCATCATAGCTTACGTCGAGGTTCGGCCTCGTTAACTGCTTAACTCCTGGACAGATCACTCACCTGTGCATGCCCAATGAGATTAGAACCTGCTGATGTCCTGAACTGCCCTGCAAGTGCCGCGACAGCTTCCGACATAATACTGAATTACTCGGTGACAATTTATTTCGGCACTAGCAACACTTCTGAGGTTTTGTACACAATGGGGCGATTAGAGTGGCTTTTGTGTGAGTGCGCCGGGGAGGGAGTTTCGGACATATATGTGTGTGTGTGTGATGTCAAAATCATGAGCGGAGGTAATCTGGCAATCTTGGTGGGACAAAACGTAGGGCAGCTGATACGTTCGTTGTCTTCAGGTCGAATCGTTGTTGAATCGCTGATGGATAATAAACAGAAGATGATTGATGGGCAGGAACACTCCCCTGGCGATCCCAAGTTAGCACAGGCTCGACTTGAAATTAAGACTCTATGCCAGAAGTTTAACACTCTCCCGTATGAAGATGTCAGCCGGCGTGCCTTGATGAACCAAATTTTGGGAACCAGTCATAGTTTCGTGGAGCCTCCTTTCTGGTTAGACTATCCCTTCAATTTTGAGGTAGGGAACGGCTTCTACGCTAACCACGGGTGCACTATTCTGAACTCGGCTCCGGTCACAATTGGGAGGAACGTGTTGTTCGGTCCGGGAGTAACACTGGCGACTCCCACACATCCTTACGACCCCCGAAAGAGATCTTCCGGAGCGGAGGTCGCAAAGCCAATATTTATTGATGACGACTGCTGGTTGGGTGCTAATGTTACGGTCCTTCCTGGTGTGACCATAGGTCGGAATTGCATTGTTGCGGCGGGTAGTGTTGTTACTCGTAGCCTGCCAAACGACTCAATTTGCGGTGGAGTTCCGGCAAAGACCCTACGTGCTAAGGATGAGATCAATGACCCCTACTTTTGAAGCTGTACGGAATTCTATAACTTGACAAACAGCGCATTGGGCAGAAATCACCTTTCATATTAACGTCTCAACGTTTGCGAAAAGCTTGGTTTTAGTTAAACTGTTGTCCGCTGCAGTTCTGAAAAGGTTGTTAGCGTAAAACAGAAAGCACCGCAAAGTGTGTTGACGTCGCTCATTGGCAAAATACTGATTAAATGCCGGCCGCTCCGACAGCCAATTCTGATGCACACATGTGGGAGGAGTTGTCATTGAATGACATGTCCTGGGATGATTTGACTGAGGCCGCCGCCAGCAGGGGAGCTTTTGATGAAAGCCCAGCGGAAATCAGCGAATCATCACAGACACACGTACCACAACCTGAAGACCCTCTTCTGGAGTTCTACTTCGACGAGGAGTCGCCGATGCAGTTGCTGGAGGGTGCGGTTCGGTTAAAAGAAATCATGGCCGGTGAACCCTCTCCACGAAACTTCTTTCAGCTGCCAATCGCAAGCTTAACAGGACCTTCGGGGGTGAATGCTTGGCGAGACTGCGGATGCGGAGTGTCTCTTGGCCTCGCGTTGGGTGACATGGACGTGGACGAAGACTTTGAGGGCTCAATTTGGGCCGCATTCGAAGAGGTTATTTCTACACGTTTACGACGCCATATTGTCGCAAACGACGTTGCTCGTTCTCGGCATGTGAATCTCGGAGGCCGCATTGTTCACTACAAGAATCTGCTGGGGATGTGGACCTTCGAGCTGACTGATGTATCCATCAACACGGTCATTCAACCACGAGAGCTGAAGCGCCGACGATTCAAGTGCCAGGGGAAGCAAGAGTTGTCCTTCTCCTGCTCAGGTCTTCGGATAGCCGCTGTAGACGATGAAGCTGTCCGCCGATTCCTACATCGCCAGTGGCGAGACGACGCGAAGCGATCAGCGGTGCTGGACTCCATCCAAGTGGTGGACTCTAAGATCTATCACACACGACTCCCTCTGCTAGAAAAGCGAGCCCAACTCCGCAAGTTGAACCAGTCCACCGCAGCGATATTTTCCTCCGTCCAGGAACTGGTTGACCGAGAAGACCCACCGCTGCCTGCTGATAGGCGAGCCAACGCACGGGCGGCGTTACTCGTTGATCAGTTAGCGCGTGGTCGGCCGTGACGTATTTCGATGCGGTTGCTTGTGCTGCTCTCAACGGCCCTCAGCTTGCGACTGCACGAAAGCAGTCAACTGACAATGGTCGACAAAATCGTGAAAGGTGATGGCTGTGATAGCGAGTGATACCAGAGGTTCTCGGCACGATTCTGAAAACGGCGGGCTTTGATCAACAATCTCTCGCTTCGGCGGCGGATTTCATCAACACCATTGCGGATGCTCAAGGCGTCACGGTTGACCAGCTGGCCCGAATGGACAGCAAGTCGCTTGACAACCTGGCATCGCAGACGCTAAGTGATGTCGACGCTTCGGAAGAAGACAAAAAAGTGCAGTTGGCGGCGATGGAGGCGTTGAAGGACTATGGTAAACGCAAGGCCGGCACTCCGTCTAACTCGTCCGAAGATCAAATGATGCAACTTTTCCGCGAAAGCAACGCGCAAATGGTGGAACTGAAAGGGAAGATCGAAGCCATGGCAAACGAGTTTGGAATGCTCAAGAAAAGGCGAGCTGTGAGCTCGTAGACACACTGAACACAGGCGCTGGCCGCCGCTGAAGGAGAAGGCAAGAACAACATAAACATCTCTCTGAAGTACTCCGGCTTGGCTGCTAACGACGAGGGCGAGAAAAAAGCAGAGGAAGACGAGGCCCTCGGGACAATAAAGGGAGAGGAGGACGAACTTGACAAACAAGTGAAAGACGTGGAGGAGGAGATTGTCAAGGAGGTACCCAATCCTTCTCACCTGAAAGTTCCCATCGTTGTGATTCACCAGACCACACCAGACACCAAAGCCCTAATGCAAGAGGCCAACCGCGAAAAACATGACCCCAAGTCCATAATGGCGAAGATGAAAAAGCAAGCAGAAGCCGTTGACCCGGCTAAACTTCTGGAGTATCACCAGAATCAACTGTCGATGGTCGAGCTTCTTCAGCAGTTCCACAAAGATGACGCAGAGCGCGTGAAGAGTCGTATAAAAAAGTACCGGCAGCTCGAAGAGGAGTTCGACATTCACCCTCCCAAGAGCGAAGAGGAAGAAGCTGACAAAGACGAGGCTGCTGAGTCGAATGAAGATTGACAGAGAGAAAGAGGATGAAGACTGACGCGCAGTTGGATAGTTACAAGTAGCGTTATATGAAGTCGGCCATGAACCTGCATTGTAGGCTTTCAAAGTTTCTGGTTCTCCGTGGCGGATGCTGCAGGCTAGATGATTTTCAGCCTCTGGAACCTGCGTAGGATGTAGGTTTTCAAAGTCTCAGTGTCCTCCATGTCCACAGATTGCAACTCGATAAAGTTTAGGTTGATAACGTCCCAACCAGCCTTGACCAGAGCTTGGTGCTTCCAGCGTGTGCCGCCGCTAGCAACAATGTTCCGACCTCTGAAGCTGACCACCTGGGGTGGACGTCGAAGTACATCGAAGTTATCGCACGATTTCCAGTCGACGCCGTGTGCTTCTGATGTGGCAACGTAATGGAATGGGCCATCAAGCTCAACGATTAGACCGTTGGTTCTGGTTGGACCCATCAACTTTCCACAGGCTTTACAGACGTCCTCCTTCTCCATCTCGTCGCAGTTGCAATAGGGTAGGATACTATCGCACCATAGGCCCAACTCGGGCACTTGGTGCTCCAGATACAGCGGATCGTCCAGAGATTCGGAGGAGACCTCGCTGTCGAGGCTCTTCCAGTCGGAGCCGCGCCTGGCAGGCCTTGAAGGCTCATCCACTTGACGACGTCGACGTCGCCTAGGACGACGCCCAACACGAAGACCTAAGAGGGCCTCGAGTGCTAAGCCCATAAGCTCTTGACATCGGGAAATTTCGTAAGGCCGCCGGCTGTCAATGCCTCGAGACCTAAATATAGACCAGCTAGTATTGAGTTCTGGGACCGATTCGAGTAACTCGGGATGGAAGAGCTTCCATGAAATCAGCGACATCAACATCTGATTGCAATGACAGACCTCAGATTCCGTGAGGGATTGTCCTTCCCACTTCAAGTAGGCGAATCGCAGGTTCTCCTCGGATTTGGGGAACGTACGATTCTCTTCAGACTCGGAATCATCCGCTACTACACGAATCTCTAAATCTTGCTCCTCTTCTGGTTTTAGGTCGCCTCCCAACCAACTCAGAGCCCTGCCCACGTGCTTCTCAACTGCCTCGACCAGCGCCGGACTCATGCTGCGATAGTTAACAATCGACAGGCTCCACAGAGTGGTGTTCACTGCACTTTCAGTCCATTTGGCATCGGTGCCAACGAAGCCGAGAAGCCGGTTCAGGCCCAACGTAAAAAGAGACTGGTTGGGCTGCAGGTTCAGCCTAGCAGCCGCCCAAAATACGGCAGCCCAGAGCTTCGCTTCCAGGCGTGGGGTTGTTTTGGAGGTGATCTGTCGATGGTTGTCTCCGAGGACACGGGTCAGGTGCGTAATCAAGTCAGTATGCAGGAATCCCACGCTTGTCATTGCATGCAGTAGCCTGGTAATGAAGGTAGCTCCGAAGGAGGGTGATTGATGGGCGCCATGCAGGATTGACTGGTAGATACACTCGCAAGCCGCCTTGAAGACCTCGGTTACCAACCTCCCCAGATAGGCCCACTCAACACACACCAACTTGCATAGCGTCCCTAGTCCGCCAAGAAGCCTGCTGGTGTGGTCACGTTCGACAGGAGACATGAGGTGGTCAGGGTTGCTGAGTGAATGAAGCGCCTGTGACTCACTACTCTGAGAGCAATTGGACTATAGACTTGCAGAGGCCGCGAAGAACGGTGTCTTGTCTCCAGCCCGCAGCAGCCATTCCTTCAATGCAGTTCGAGGCCGTCAACAGCGAATCGCATCTAGTTGCGATATCGCCAACGATTCGGACATGGTGCTTGAGACCGCAGGCTGCAGACACACTGGCAGGGTAGATGAAAGACATTATGTGGTTTGCAAGGTCTTTTACCGTTGACGATTCGGCCGTCTGCATAATTTGAATCAGCTCGCCCGCTCCCAGAAGTAAATTCGCCCACTGAATAACAGTGAGCGAAGCACGCCGCTTGAAGGATTCCGCAGTTAGCGCCTGCACAAACTGCTCGACCTCCGAGGGAGGTACGTTCTCATTCTTCCCGCTGAGCCACTCGATTAGAACACGCCTAAGCTGGCCTAGCGTCCACCATATGTGTCCTATATGCTGGTGGTGCAGGTAGCCCATTACGGTGATAAGACGGGAGAATAGCACCCGAAGCAACTTCGGAGGCGGCGGAAATCCGATCCTTGCGTGAGCGGCGAACACAATGGTCAGACCTTGGCATGACAGAGACTGATAGATGCGTGGAGGGAAGCCGTGGTTCGTCAGAGTGTCAAATAAGTAGGAAAAAGCTACTCTGAGGTCAGCGGCGTTGTATACAACCTTCATCTGATCTCGTTCATATGGGGCTGTCAGCTGCTGGTAGCTCTCGCTCTCCTCACAACAGTACACGACATCGGACGCACAGGCACCCTCGTCTCGGGGACCGGAAGACCCTAGTATTTGGCCACAAGACCAGTAGACGTTCGACAAGTGCTGGGCATTGTACCCTTTGACGTTCTTGGGCAGCACCAGATGATCAATCAGCAGCACGCCCACCACGGGGCACCTAACCAGCCAGTCAGTGCACTTGGTGGCCGCCCATAGGAAATTTGCCAACCTTCTCGCATCCAATGACTTCAGTCTGTAGAGCACGACCTGCAACACATAGTTGCTGTTGTCTCTGTAGACACAGGGAAGTTCGGAGGCGGATAAGATGGCACCACGCTGATTCTTTTCACTGGGATTGTCGTCAGGCTCGAAACGGGCAGTTCGACTTAAGAGCTCCGCAAGTCTTTTAGCGCTTTTAGATTGACTGGGGGTCAACTCGGTACCACGAAGGGCGTCGGACATAAGGGCCAGAGAGTTGTACAGAGTAGTAAAATCCTGATCGTTGAAGGAGTGAAGCTGATGTGCCGCAATGAAGCACAGGTCCAGATTAATCTGGTTGGGGACGGTGACTCCGTGCTTGGAAACGAACCAGAGGAAGGAGCTGATGAGTCCAGGCGTGCATTTCAAGGAGACTCCTCGTTGACTTCCTTGCCTTCTCTTGGCGTTTTGAATCTGACCCACGTCCTGCTCAATGAGCTCCTGGATACCTTCGACCAACCAATCTGTTAGCGCGTCGCATTGAAAATTCGAGCGTCCGCAGGCCCAGGCGACAATGGCAAGATCCTTCGAATTCGTTACCTTCGGGAGGGAGATGAGCTGTTTAGACAGCAACCGCATCAATGACACGTACTTGTTGTAGGTATACTTCTCATCATTTTTGGGACTGAGCATGTCCTTCAGCGTCTTCGATATGGGGGAACGCCAAGGTTTGGGTGACAGGAGGCCACCATTAGAGAACTCAGCATTGTGATTCAGGGTGCTCGGGATCCGCATCAAGGAAATCAGCGACGACGGGGAGTTCATCTCCGGAATTCTCGTCGCCAGCCGATCAAAGGCGGTCCTCTCTACCGCTCTGTCGGCATTACTCAGCTTACGGATCAAATGCGAGACATTAGGTCTGGAGCTCGCCAGGTGCGGCGTCAACGGGCTGTCGTCATCCCGCCTTGCATGCCTCTTAGGGTATTTACGCGTGGTATGTCGCGGACTCATTTACAGTTCGAATTACTACAGTTGAAAATGAATTTTACATTTAATCTTTAACAAAGTCCCTATCATGAGATGACGAAGGTTTGGAGACCACAGGCCTCCGCAGGCCCCTTAAGGCCATAAGGCAGTCGCCTTGCGGTTAATTAGCAATTTGACAATGCGAGTGCTGAAGGAGGCCGAAACCAGAAAGGTCTTCGAAAAGCTAGCAAAGTTCATGGGGGATAAGCTCTTCAGCCTACTGGATCGCCCCGATGGCAAACACTGCTTCCGATTGGTGAATCAAAAGTGAGCGGAGTTCCAATGGTCTCACTCAGAGTTTACTACTGTCGTGAAGACTTGGCGAAAATTGCCTCCTGCGTGCCTAAGAAGAACGTCGTGGCGTTGGGTGTCCTCCTTGGCAAATTCACCAAAGGAGACAACTTTAGGCTCTATGCTACGGCGACAGACCTTCTTGCACAGCACGGCAAACACAAAGTCTGGCTTCGGCAACCAGGCGAGCAGTCCTTTCTGTACGGCAACCATGTCGTCAAACGTCACCTCGGCCGTGTAACTGAGGACACCGCGCAGAACCAAGGCGTGGTGGTGCTTAACATGAACGATATCCCTCTTGGCTTCGGAGTCACAGCCAAGTCTACCGCTGACATGAGAGGCGCGCTGTCCGAAGCCACGGTGGTCATCCATCAAGCGGACACTGGCGAGTATCTCCGTTCACAGAACGAAATGTGCTAGTCCGCTCTTGTTTTTGTTTATGGCAGATTCGTCATTCGCCGCTTCTTACTAGTGTCTTTAGCCGAATCAAACTACACATTGCCAACCTGCACAACGATGTCATCGGTGAGAATAGAAATATCCTCATCTTGTCCCTTGCTGGCCAGCCACCTTTGCATGGTGGAATCCTCCTTCAGGTTCAGACGTACGATCTCATCGTCATCGGACTGCAAGCCGTATGGCTCGGACATGGCTGACGGAGGCAGGCCTCCACACGGCACCGACCTCTCCTCGTGGATCTGCCGCAGCTCAGGCGCAATTACCTGGTCCCACTCAGGACACACTCTCAATAATGGTTCTCGGAGCTCGTGCCTTCCTCTAACGGTCTCGCTGAGCACTTTCAGAATCTCTACCACAATGGACAAAGCAGCCGTTTTGGATTTTGCTCGCTCTTCTTGCCGCTGCACAAGCTCCTTCTTTCCACGTAGCTTCAGATGCCGGCGAATGATGACAGTCGCTTCCTGCACGAACGACGTGCGAGTGATAAGCAGTTCTGGTGCTCTCAGGGCCACAGTTCCCTGTCGTTGGAGAGACGTCAGGATGATATCGCCCACCGCAATGTGAAGTGAAGAACACCAGCGGTGACAGGATAGCAAAATTACAGCGTACTCCAGGACGATTCCTTGGACATCGTCGAATGTGGACGCGCCATACACACGCATCAGCGCTCGAATCAAAGTCAGCAACTCGAGCAGTACATGACCGACTACTGGATTAGACCCGTTAGACAGCTGAACCACAGTCAGACCACTGCATGGTGAGACCTGCAAACCAGTAAACCAGGTGTAGCCGTCGCGAGGCAGGACGACGAGGAGTTTCTCCTGGTCTGGGGTTAGTGGGGTCCGCTCGAGTGAGGGGTCAGTAGCAGTCGCCGCCGTTTCGGACTTCCTCCGTCTGCGTTCTCTGAAGGTGAGAGCCGCCACAACAAATGGTCGCAGTAGGTAGTTAAGGATGCGACTGAAGAAAGGTCCGATACAAGAGTCCACAAACTCAGCTGGGGAGACAAGCCGCGCTCTTGACGAGGGCGGATCCCCAAAATCTGACTGGGTATCGGATGCATCGCGACCAGAATTGATGCTGTAGACGTCCAACTGAACGAGGATCTCCACCAGCAGTTGGCAGCCGCCGGTCACGATCGTCGGATCCATTGTGAACATGGCGTCAATGATCCGCGCCACCACTGACTCCTGTACAAGGTAGGATATGTAGTCAGGCCAGAAGGAACAGGTGGAGCTCACGAGCATTTCCCTGATTAGGTAGACAGCGTTCTCCTGTGCGTCTAAAACGAGGTGATCTAAAACGAGCGCGGTGCTCCCTTCGTAGTATTGTAGTAAAGCATGCATAGTGTCATCGGCGGCTATGGCGGCAGCGGAGTAGTCACATTGCTTCTCGGGGACCAAAATCGTCTTCAAGAGTTCCGTCACGGATCTGTTGTAAACGTGGCGAATCAGATGGCTCCGAACGAACTCGTCCGCCCACATGATATCCGTCACCACTTCTCTCTTGCAGCTTACAATAGCTTGTAGCACGGCACAAACGTAGCCGGCAAGCACCGGGGACAGCTCCCCATCGGTCTTGAAGAAGTCAAACAAGATGGTCATCGCTGCAGGGCAGAAGGCAATTGCAACCTGCAGGGTGTTCGAGGAGCACAGCAACTTCTGTACCACCAGTGGGTAATGGAATCGACGCTTCTGATCAGCGTCAAGATGGAATGCTGAATCTTGAACCAAACTCCACGGAACTACCGGAGTGAGAGACGGAGTCGCAGGCTCCACAGGTTGATCGAATAATGACCGTTTGCTGAACAGAGATGACCGTTCCACAACGGTTGTCAACTGCTCTCGAACGATAAATTCTAGTAGGCCAGTGAGACTAGACTCTCTACACATGTACTCTTTCAGCTTGGTGTTAAACTTGATCTCATGTTCGGACAGAACATCAGCTTCCAGGAATGCTTCCACCGGCTTCTCCTCGGCAACCATGGCCTCAAGGGCGCCAGAGTCTCTAGTGGGCCCGAACAAGTCTGCCAAATCACCCTCGCCCCAGTTTGTACGGGCCGTGGTCCAGAACATCGAATTGATTAATTAATGCACGACACTACACAGCTGATTCTGTTGATTGCGTGAACCTTGGGATCATGTATGCCGATGACACGGCCATCAGGCCCAGACTTAAGACATGGAAGGGAGTCTTGCCTTGCCCTTCTCGGGACAGCGCGAGGTTGGCTACCATTCCGAATAGGACGCCCCAGGCGGCAAGCTTGTTGACTGTTAGCATGCTGTAGAGCGCCAGTACCATCGTGGCAAACTGCAAAACCTCGCCTTCGCCGCGTGACTCGTCACACACTGGTGACCGATATGGAGTGACCATCTTTTATCTATTTTTGTGTGTGTTAGTTACTATGAGTCGGAGGACAAGGCGGAAGACGCAGCGCTCTCAGGCTTGGTTGGCTCTTCTGGTAGGTTTTCATCGATGTCTTGGATCTCGAAGGCAGCTGATCCGCAGTATCGGTACTCCCAATAGGTTGTGTTATTCCACATCTGAGTCAGGCACTCCTGAAACTTCAGGGAGGGGGTGGTTGTCCCGACAGAGTAGTCGTCCCAGTTCGGAACTCCTCTAAGCATTTTATGCCAGCAAATCACATGGAAGAGGCAGTCCCGCAGCACATTAGGCGAGATAACGTCATTGGGCTTCTTGGGAATCAACAGAGTTACTAGTTTCGTGGGCTCGAATGAGAACCACACCTCACTCTTTTCCTTTCCACGGATTGTTTCTTCAGTTGGGTCGGGAAGGTGGATCATGAGGAGGTCTTTGCGTTCGTGGCTGGCTCTTCTCGACACGTACAACTCATTGAACCCCATCTCTGGACTCATATTCTTGTTGTGCTGGAAGGAGATACCACTTCTTGAGATGTGCAGGCGCAGTCTCACCAGCTCCGCTCCTTCAACATCCATCCCTAGGTGACCTTCCACATCCGGCCCTGGCATGGAGCCCTCAACTACTACGGTCGGTAGTGAGCAGATTTGAGCACACATGGCAGACATGCTGATCGCCGGGCCAGCACATGACGATGTGCATCTAGACACTTGCTCCCGACCGTCGAACGTCCTTCCAGCTTCCAGAAGGAAGCAGTGCCCCACATGCTCCTCTAAGACGTTCATCTCGGGGAGACGCGACATATCGGAGTGGTCGAAGTGGGCTTCTATCAATCTTACAGGGAACTCTACGGGTAGCACTGCCGAGGTCTCCACCTCTAGCATTCTCCCTGGTTCCTTGGACATACGCCAAGTCACCCCCTTGATTGGTACTCCTCGACTACCCTCCATCACGTCGAGGCAGGTGAGGTCGTTGTTGACAGCGCAGTGACCCAGCGCTCTAATAGGGAATCCGGCGGCTGCTGCCGCATCTGTAGCCTCGGCAGAGACGGGCTCACCACCATCTTGAGGAGCGCTCTCTACTCCCGCTCTGGGTACCTTAAGGAACTTTTCAATGTCCTTCGCAAATTTTTTGGCATCGGTTAGCTGCATGAACCGTAGAGTTAACAGCACAACCTTTTCGCCGCCGCCCACGGAACTGAGTACGAGATCAACTTGAGCTCCGTTGAGCTTCATGCTTTTAATTTTCTGCGCTAGAAGATGTCGAAGCTCTTTGCCGTCCGTGCCGAATATGGCTATAGCACGGTAGGGGTTACTGATGCACCGGACTTGAAACGTGGCGAGACGTCCACCGATGCTAATGTTGCTTGTGAATGTCTCGCCCTCTGACATTAACTCGAGTTCTCTAAGATGCTCGTCAAGCTCTTCGTCGTCACCGAAGTCGCCACCTGCTGCCACAACATCAGAAGCCTCACCAAATGGTGGAAGGTTGGGGTTCAAGAGCAAGACCTTCCGTAAGAACCAACCCAGTCCGCCTGACACTCCTTTGTCAGACCCTTCCGAGGATGCGCCATCAGAGGAGCTCATTGCACACAAATAATTCGACGTTAGACCTGACTCAGAATTGTGTTACGAAAACATTCATCAGACGAAATCAAAGCGAATTAAGATTCGCTATCAGCGGAACTCAAGAACACGCCACCATTGCATCGACGTTAGACCCAACTCAAAATAGTGTTACGGAAACATTCATCAAAGCGTATAAAGATTCGCAATCAGCGAACCCAAAAACACGCCACCATTGCAGCCGGCAATCAGCAGACCGGAAGTCAGCTTGATGTCGGCCGGCGTGTCCACTCGAACGACAAAGTCGTGGTTCATCACAGTCGCAGTAAGGGAGTTGGTAGCAACGAATAGGACGAAGCCAATCACCATGGCCCACTCCGGTAGCATGTTGCCTCGCACAGGAACCACAAATAATGGAATGAACAGCACAGCGCGAACGAGGACCAGCACCAGCCAGAAATTTCTATTCAGCTTCGGGAACCACCCGAACGCAGGAATATAACGGAAAATCGTATCCAGCACCTGCCACAGCCCTATGAACACGGATGTCCATGTGTAGCTGTAGCCAAAACTTAGGGGTGCCACGCCGGGGAACAGGCTGAAAGATACAACCAGTACGAATACAGCGTTGAAGAGACTGAGACTATTCGCCTTAAGCAGCTCATACCACTTCTTCGGCGCAACAAGGGTCTCGCCTTCCTCGATGACATTGACCTGTTCATCAGTCAACTTAGCCAGGCTCCGGCTCGTCACTTCTCTAGGAGCAAGTACGAACCACACAACGGAATTCAGCAACGGAACGACCATGCCGAAGGCGAACTGAGCCCACACCAGCGCCTGCTGTGACGACAAACTGATGGAAAAGATGTTGGAGAGAATCGTGAACACGGTAAAGGAGTAGATACCTCCGAATCCACCCGAGCTCGATGCCAAGATAATCATGTCCTCCGGCCACAAGGCACAAATGTTAAACATGTGTGTCTGTTGAAGGCCAGAGCCAACACCCATCACAGCAGCGAAGGCAGGAAGGACGATGATCACCCATTGGGGAGCGTCTGTGGAAGGGAACAGCTGGGCAATCAACGCGATAAGGACCGCACCGACAATAGAGACGCCATTCGCAATGTGAGGGATACACTTCTTCGTTGACAGCATTGGTAACGATACACACACGACTGCGGTTATAAAGACCGCCATCATGAAGCATGCGTTCAACCAAACAGCAAGCGTTACCCCATCCCATATCACCGTTTCGAACGGTACCGCAGCGTTCAAGAGCATGTTGAACATCAAAACGGATGACATAGCTCCAGTGAACGTGTAGCCCTTGATGAGCCTCATATCCGAAGACGAAGCAGAGTAGGTTGACGAGGTGGTCGACGAGGTGGAAGAGACTGTGCTCTCCTGTGTTGAAACGATTGTCGACCCGGCGTTGGCCATTACCAGTATTTTGAGTTTTTCCTTCAGTCTGTGTAACATTGCATCATGAGAATCATGTTCGACGGCGAGAAGAGAAATATTGTTGCACCTGATTCAGATCGCTCGCCATGGTACTCCAGAAAGATTCGCTCAAGTCACACGTAACCTCAGGCGCATGTCGAATATCGGCAAGCCGCTGTATGGCTTCAGCTGACGGTTTGTGTGCTTTGGAGGCTTGAGACCAGGGGTCCCCGATAGGGTTCCAGCTCAGGACAACAACAGGAAGGGCGACCCACCGCATCAGAAATTGTGTGCTCCACAGCCAAAATGGCCAGTAATGAACAGTCCGATACCGATCGCCAACGCACACTAGAGGACCTGCTCCCACCTTACCCTTGCGAGCTGACAGAGTACGATTGGCTTTTCCCAGCAAGTGACGGGCGACGCTGCTTCCCATGCACGTGGAGTTTGGAACCCAGTGGGCCAGAAGACCCGGAGACCATACGGAGAACGCGGACACTGCAGATACAACAAACGCATATTCTGCGCCTGCTGGCTGAAATCAGTGCTCTCAGACGAGAACTCTACCGCTGTGGTTGAGGAACAACACTAAAGAAAAAATACGCCACGTGCATCTGGCCCGCCACCGGTAGCGTAGCATTGAAACTCCGAATCTCTGGAATGCATGGCGTAGTCAGAGCATCCTCTGGCAGCTGGGAGAAGTCAACGTTGCGGTACATAATGGCTGTGCCACGTCGAGGGTTCATTTGGAAGCCGCATTCAGGGAAGTCTACTTGTCCGCCAGCCTCAGGTTCCGATAAACAGATTTGAACTGTAGCCTGGCGATAGTGCCCGTCGTGGTGATTTCGATACTGACCTTGGTCGTTGTAACGAACGACAACCACTCTCTCCATCACATCCCTGGGCAGTTTGAAAACGCTAGCGATTCGATCCTTCAGTAAACGGATGAATCCCTCAGCAGCACTGTCAGGGAGAATGGCGGATAGCGATTGTCTGTCGGCAGAGACCACCGGAGGACTGGATTTGGAGGGATTGTCCTGGGGAGTGGCCACCTCAAGCAAGGTCTGCTTGGGGGTCTTCATTGTTATCATCCGCACTGTAGATGGTACATAATCAGCGAGATCCAGCAGCCTACTGCACTCCTCCGCAGTCATCAGATCCGTTAGCACACTGATCCGGGGGTCCTCAACCACATCAACACACCTGCAAACTGAGACAGTGCCGTCGGGTCGGTGGATCTCCAGGTTGTGCGTGTGCTTATGTGCGAGCTTTTCGAAAAGCGGGTCTTCGACCTTCAGAGAGGCCACCTCCACTGTTTGCTCATTTACAGCTGGTAGCTGGTCTACCAGACTGCCAGGGGGGAGTTCGCCATTCACAGCACGGAGGTACGTCTCTGCGAGGAGCTCCTGGTCTCCCTCGAAATAGGGGTTCAGCTTCGTCATCACCTCGATCACCCTTTGCCTATCGACGAAGTCGAACCCACGAGGACGTTGCTCAACCGTAGCTTTGCTCTCCTGAATCTTTTTTATGCTCTCGATGTTGGCGGTGGTCAGTGCTTCAAGGTTTTGAGGCGGTTGGAAAATATCCTGAGACGGGACATCGACTGGGGGGTCCTCTTCCTTGGCCAGCCTCTCCGGCGCGTTCTGGCGGCTTGGTACGTTTCGGTGTGCCACTCGATCCTGGACGGCCGGTTGAACAGGCTGTACGGGACTCCCCTTGTTGGTTTCTATCTTCCGACCCCGACTCTTCAATCGGATAGTCAAGGGGCCTGACTGATGGTCGGGTCGGGCGACTTCGAATGTGTGGGCAGGTCCTGCCATGTGAAATTAAATACCTGAAATCGTCGAGCCCTTATCTGCTCACACCTTTCAACCCCAACAGAAGTATGATATTCGCAAATTCAAAAGTCCCTTACAATGAAAGCCTTAGTCTGCATCGTAGGTGTCGAAGGAACACCTAACGCAGGCGAATGCCATTGAGGAACTGGAGGCAGTAGCCACCTCAGACGTACTGAATAGAGGAGGAATAACGGTGACTTTCGTCAGCGTTGAGAAAACTAAAGAAGTACAAGCCGCAAACAAAGCTAAGCTCGTCGCAGATCTTCTAATTGGTGAGGTGCACGACGACTACGATGTGATCGTGCTGCCTGGGGGCATGCCTGGCGCAGAACACCTTCGGGACTCGAAACCTCTTAAGGACCTGCTGACCAGGCAGAAGGCCGCTGGCAAGCTCATAGCCGCCATCTGTGCCTCCCCTGCTGTTGTTCTGCAGAGCCACGGCTTGCTCGACGGCATTAAGGCCACAAGCTACCCAAGTTTCCAATCCAAACTGAGTGTTCCAGTGGATGAGAAGGTGGTCATGGACAAGCAAATGATTACGAGCCAGGGGCCGGGTACAGCGATTCAATTCGCGCTCAAAATCGTGGAAGTATTGATGGGCAATGAGAAGGCCAAGGCTGTTCAGACTTCTATGTTGGCATGAATGGCATAATTCCACCCAATACTTGTGAATGATGTCTGAGGTGTTCTTGTCCTCAGATGAGCGAGCATCCCACCACGTTGAAAGCAGTTCAGCTCAAGACCCAGGACATAGTTTAAGTTTGGACTTCGTCTTGGACAAGCTTGGCTTGGAGTGCAACCACCTCGTGCTTATCTGCTCATTGGGGCTAGCCTGCACCTGTGGAACGAGCTACTCCACCGGCAGGTACTTTAGGTTCGAGTCCATCCCTATGCTCGCCAACCAGAATATCGATGTCGTGACGGTGGACTTGTCTGCGCTGTGCTGCACGCTGCTGGGATCATTGTGTTGGACATTCCTGGCTCATAAGTCGGGGAGAAGAGTGGCTCTGCTCCATCCACTAATGTTCGGAACGTTCATGGTGATCTCTGCAGGATTTGCGACTGACTACGTCATGTATCTTGCCCTGCTCATCGTCAGTTATTTCGGTTTCTCGACGGGGATAGTGGTGGGGATCACATACTTGCTAGAGATTAGTCCCCGACATAAACGCGCCAGAGCACTATTTTTGCTGATGTTCGTCACCACTATGGCGTCGCTCCTACACGTCTTCACGATTCTTCTGACGCCCACGCTGGACAGCAGTTGGCTGACACTCTCCGACTTTACGCTCGCTGCCATGAGCTCCGTTGCCTACATCGGAATCTTCACTGTAGGGGTTGAGTCACCTCGTTGGCTCGCACGGCACGGAAGACATCTGGAGGCGCAGCAGAGTCTGCTGTCTCTCTATTCCGGCGACCAAAACCTAGTTCGGGCGCTGGCGGACTGCAACTTCAACTCCCGCGAATGCCCCCTTCACTCTCGGCGAGAGATTATGTGGAAGACGCTGGACCTGATACAGCTGCTTCCCGCTTGTCTTATTCTGCCCTTCACAGGCACTGGACAAGTAACAAACCCCGACTTCGGCGTCTCTATGCTGTCCCAACTGCTGTTTCGGACGGCATGCATGTTGGGGTACATCGTTAGTGCCGTTGTCATGAATCCGCCACCGTTGCACGACGACGACGACGACTCAGAAGCCCTCATAAATCAACCGAAGTCGGAAATACCGAAGCACCTCGTAACCACACACACTCGTCCTAACGCAGACCGCTGTGCAAGGAGGCCACAACCGCAAACACCAATGTCTCAACGTACGACTGGCTACCAAGGACGTGTATCCGCTGCTGTTGGCTGGAGTCACCATAGGAAGTAGCCTCGCGCTGGCCTACTTGCCTGTCCATTCGAGCACGTCCTTCACGCTTACCGCGATCTTCTGCGCATCTGGGCCGTCGTTGTTAGGAACGGTGATGCTCGACGAACTTAACGCCTGGTGTGCCGCTGGGAGAGTGTCCATATTTTGCTTAGCAACTTCGTCCGCTGTTCAGGTGCAATACGTCATCTTTTGGGCGCTGGTAAACACGAGCATTCCTCTGCCACCATTGCTGCGTAGGGCTCCTATCGAGTTAATTCATTCAGTGGTCCCCTCCTTCATCTGTTTCAACTTTGTGGTGTTGCGACGCCTTCGTCGTTGCCTTGTGGTTCCAAACCCGATAATAGGGGAGTTCCATCGATGAGCAGTGTAAACAATTCGGTGGTAGGTGTGTAAGCGGGCTGCAATCTGGGTCGCTGCGTGGTGTCGAAATTGATGTGGACGACGTTCTTAACCATTATGGCCTCGGATCAGGCCACTGGTACCTTCTCGTGGCCGCTGGCTGCCACGCCTTCTCTGCGTCTACAAGTGTGCCAAAGGATGTTGACCTGCCTTGGTGGACTGAGTTCGTTGGTGGTGGGCGTGACGACGACTGCATACAGACTTGGCCACGGTGGTCAGCTCAGCCCTCTGGGTTCTTGTCGCCAAAAGAATCGGGTTTCGGAAAGCGCTAATGCACTCTGCCGTAGGCGGTGCATTACTGTCTGCAACCTCAATAACGGTTCTCGTCCACGACGACTCCTTCTTCTTTATACTGACGTGGGCTTTGAGTGCTTGTCGAATCAGAATAGTGGCACAGCTGGTCCTCTCGGCGGGCTCGTCTATTACGATGCTTTACGTGCTTGACCTCGCGCCTCCTGAGCGTATCTCACGGACAGTGATCGAATTTTTCGCGGTGGAGCGCTTCATTGCCCTTTTCCAAAGCTTCCTGGTGATGCTCCTTGAGCATGAAACGGATGTGCCCAGCGCACTTGTTGTAAACCTTCTCCAGATAGTAGTCGCATTGGGAGCCTATATGCTCTACATACTGAACAAGGTTGAGTCGCCGAGGCTTCTAATCAGTCAAAGGAAGGGGTTGGAGGCCAAGGCTGCACTGCTCACCCTGTACGGAGGAGAGAAGGATGTAGGGGGCGGAAACAACGAGATGCTTAACCACAGTAAGATGCTCCTCCAGCTCACACAGTCGTGGTATCCTGCGAGGAGGTCCGTGCGAGAAGATCCCTAGGCGAACGAACTTCATCGCTAGCGATCGCGGTCGTCGGCACTGTCATGGAAGTTGGTGGACCTTCGATTGTAGGCGGTTATCCGGAGGATAACGGCGCTGCGGTGTTGGCGGGGACGTCAGGCATGCTCGGGGCGTTGGTGGCGTGGTACCTAGCCCAGCCCAAAGGACGCAATCACACACATCCCGTATTTGGAGATCGGCCTGAACGGAAGGTAATCCCTCCCAACCTGACTGCCATCCGTGGCGTGGAGAACACGCAACACTTTGTGTTCTTTCGAGAAAAGTGGGAGGAGATGAACGAGGCAGTGGGTGGCCGGGGGGCCCTAGGACGCAGCTATTGACGCTGAGAGTATCCCTACTGCTTTCTAGCTGCCTGTACTTCGTTGCATGTCTCATGCTTATCGGATCTGGTGATGACAAGGTGCAGATTGCCGCGAAAGGCATCCTGATGATCACGTCTGTCATCGCTCAGCCTGGAGGCATCGTTGCTGTGCACCGCCGATTCGATGGTAACTACAACGCGGTTACGCTGGTGCTGGCGTGGCGGCTGCTGGTGAGGGCTCTTTTCCGTCTGGTTTCAAAGTGGAACATCTCCTCAAGAGATCTCTCGGTTTCAGCGTGTGAGGGAAGGTTTGTGACTCCTACTCAGATGTCGCAGGCGTGACGCTCTTCCAAATTTGCGTATTCAGGACCTTATTAAGAGCATTAATCAAACCCTAATGGACACGGCTGTGAGGCTCTCAGGCGCCTACAAGCAGACTTCCTGTTTTATATGTCTAGGCGACGCTGACTTCGAACTGAATCACATCCTTTCCGCCTGTTCTCAGTGCAGTGTCTGCGCGCATCAAAGGTGCTGGACTCGGTGGCGCCGTCGACAGAAGCTGTCGGTTCTCCGCTCTCGACTGCTCGGCCAAAACCGCGTTGATCCCCTGTCGTGTGGCGTCTGTAAGACAGGACTCGCTCGGCTGCAGGATGAGCCAGACGCCGCACTGCTGTGGGCATGTTCTGACCCACCACAGTCTCTACAGGACGAGCTCCTTCGCGTAATAGGTCGCATGTTGCAGCGGAGAGGCCGAGACGATGTATCGGTCTGGACACCAACGTTGGCACTGGTGTTGACATGTGTCGTGTTCATCTCGCTAGGGGTGTGCGTGGGCTTGCTGGCCAACGGCACCAATCCTGGAGACGTTTTTCTGGGCCGTGAGGCGGTGTGGGCTCAGTCACCGCAGTCGTCATAGTCTACCTGGAAACTGGAGGGATCTTTGTGTTATGTCTTATGGTGTATCATCGAAGGCTAGCCCTTGGAAAGCTAGCTGAAAGAGAGCATTTGGCGCCCCCACTGTCCGAGGATGTGGTGGTTACAGTGCCTGAGACAGTCCTTCATTCGGAGGTGATCAGTTCAAACGAGAATCATTTGGATGTCTTGGGAAGTGAGGTCAGGACACTTCCAGTTGTATAGGTAATAATGAAGAGTGCCATCTCCCCGTCCGAATTTCAAGTCTCTCAGAGTTTGAGGGTCGTTGTCGCCCAAATCCAGAACGTTGAGAACGTCGAATCCTGCTGCTTTCGAGAGATAAACCATGCTACTCAGCAACGCTTTCTGATCCAGCACTGTGGACGCTGAGTAGTAGTAATAGGCGGCCAACACGTGGCTGTGCTCTGCGTGCTTCAAGACGGACGAGGGCAAGGAGTAAAACGAGACCACGTCTACCACTGACTCCGCTTCATCACGGACGTAAGTGAGAATGACGCCGGTTCTTGGGAGTAGATAGTGAGCCACTTCCTCCTTCGTGAACTCTGGGTACAGCTTGCAACCTTCGAGGTTGGTGGGATACGGTTCCCCTTCAGGAGCTACGAAGGCTTCCCGCGTGAACTTCTTCTGTAGGAGTCGCCTCACAGGTTCCACGTCTGTCTCGGTCATCGGACGATAGCTAAGTGAGCAGTTAGGCACTCGGAATTTCTTTTCCGCATGTGCTCTGGTCATGGACTTATCGACTCTGGTGAATCCGACGTCGATGAGCTTTCCAAGGTTCAGAGTACGGTGAAAGTAGGTGGATGATCCAATTGGATTAGGGATGACGGTGCCACTGGTATACAAGGCTTGATACACGTCCTGCAAGTTTACCAGACGTGTAATTTCCTGAATCAACAATGGAGCATACCTTTGCGCTCTGAGGTCTTTCCGAACGCATAGGAAATTGACCTCTACTAGAGGAACACGACAACAGCGTACAACGACGTTGGCAGGAACAGCTGAAATGAACCCCTTCAACACGTCATCGGCGTCCTTCAGAGCCAAATGCCATTGGGACCTGTAGCCTGGCGGGCACAGGGCCCACTGCAAAAAGTCCTTCGAGTAATCGAACCGGAACATCTCATCAGTGTCCTCCACGTAGTGCTCCTTCAACAGAACGTACAGCTCCTCGAGCTGGGCGGGGTCAGCGATGTCTAGCACGCACCATCGGTCATCAGAGGGCAGTTGGACGGGCGTCAAGCTTATGTCTGCCGCTGTTTGCGGAACCACCGCGCCCCCAGCCTCCAGGTCGTCCAGCTGCGGGTTTCGGACCCGCACAGGCTGAGTGGCCCAGAACGAGTGTGTCTTCGCGATGTCAGCGCGTTCGTTGGCTAGACGACGGCGAGCGACTTCTTCAAGGATTCTGGCACGACGGTCTTGCTCCCTGGTCTCGCTTCCCATGCTTTGGCGTAAATACAGATTACACAGTGCCAGTCTAGCACATCAATCTAGCGTTCGTCTTGGCAATGATAGCCACGACCACGAAATCACAATGACTCCGATAGGAGGCAGCGCGCTCAGTAACATCAACGGGAGCAAATACAACCAATACCTGCGTTCAGCCAGCTTCGACTACTCACTTGTCGCGTAGCACCGCTGTCTGCGAAAAGGGCAAGTACTCAGCTGGAACCGTGGCCGCCAGTGCATACGCGCCTGTATCAAATCAGCAAGGTGCTCACCGAACGCAACGTTGGTAGCCAGCCAACCCATAAAGCTTTGTATGTCGTTTTTGAGATCTTCAGTCTTCCGACCCATCTTAGAAAAACCAGATTTCCCATGTACACTCCCCAACCCAAGCAACCTACCAAACTCAACAACGCCTTCGATGTGCTCGTGACCACCGAGATGGAGGAAAGAAAGGCTGCGAAGCGACAGATGAGAAACGAAGAGCGGGCCCGTCGACGAGAAGCTGGAGGCCAAGGAGAGAAGCGGTGGGCTGATATGTCAAGCGACTCTGACTCGTGTTCTGTGAGCCTGAGCGACTCGGCGTCTGGCGAGGATGTCAAATTCGTTGACCTTGCTGCCGACCTCCCAATGAAAGCAGCACCTAAAGAGAAGCCTACCGTCAACAAGAAAGACGACCTGGCGTTTTTAGAGAGTTTGACCGGTGCCAGCACCGACAAGAAGAACAAGAAGAAGAAGAAATCAGCCAAGAAAGCCGTGGCCACCCCCGACGAAGAGGACTCCACTCCCGCCGTCCCCGTCTTGGATGAGGCCACAGTTACGGCAGCACGCGCTAAGCTCGCTGCTAAAGCGAAGGCCGGCAAGAAGAAGGTTCGTGGCGACACAACACTTAGCGCAGCGATGGCTGAAGCTCAAGTTCGCAGCGAGGTTGGCAAGCAGCGTTTCGAACGAGGATAGTGCGGATGGTTGGGAAACATTGGGAATGTAAAAACAGGAAGGAAGGTTTAGCTTCTATGACGATCAATGAGGCTTCGGAACGAACCCATCCACGTAGAAATTCAATGTGGTCCTGGGCAGCTTAACTCCCATATGGGGTAGACACTTAACTTGACACCCCAGACGTGAGGTTTCCTCTAAGCAAGGAGCCATGTTGAGTAAATCGTCCTCTCTGTCGCTTGCAGGAGGCAGCTTGTCATACGACTCCCGGTCGAGGATGACGTGACACGTTGAGCACGCCAAGGAGGCCTCGCAAGCACCTTCCAGATCTATATCATAGTGGTGTGCGGCATCAAGCACAGTAGTGCCAACTGGGACGTCCACTGTCCTCTGACTCCCATCTTTGAGAAGGTAGTTCACAGGTACTTTTTGTGCGTTCTCATTCCACTCTCCGTGGAATCGACGGCTCAGAAGTCCCTGACGCTCCCGTCTCCAAACTCTACTGAGGACAGGTAGCACCTTTGTCTGAGATAGGAGTGGCAGCATAATTGGCCATTTCACATCTGTTGCATCACTTCTCAACACACATTTTCAGATTCAGCTTCGAACTGTGAGACGCTTAACATCACCTAATGCACGACAAGACAACACTCCCTGCCAGACTGACTCCTCAATCCCAAACAGCGTTGTTTTCTAAATCCGAACATTTTCTATGGCAACGAGGTGGAAAACCGGCAGCCCATACAAGAGCGTAATCCGATCTGACAGGCACCGTGAAGCGTTCACCCCGCCTCACAGGACCGAGCCTTGCAGGTGCAGAGTGCAGCCTTGCTGCTGCCAACATATGAACCGGCTGCGCGAGATCTCCTCTGCTCGAGACAGTCGGTCCGAGACACCACAGCGTTACCCTGCCTTAAGCGCCAGCCACAGTGCCCGTGTGCCTTCAACAGGTCTCGCGTGTAGGCGCCTGCAGCGTCGCAGTCAGCCGTATGACCCATGGTTCGCTCCGGAGCCTGCTGTGGGTCTCAGACCGATGACAGGTCCACAATCGCCCATGGAACACTTCCTTCACACGCCTGGCGCGTACGCACGTCGACGTGAGCCAAAGGAGCGCATCTTACGCAGACACTGAGGTGATTCCTCCCCAGACGACTCCTGCACGTCGAACAGACATATCGCCTGTGAGTCGCCGAGTAGGATCCGCCGTTGGTCTCCTCCGGTCGGCCACCACTAGCGTTACCAGCGCCGTGGGCGGAGCGATAGGCGGTGCTTTTGGGCTGCTGCGGGGCTACACTGCCGACCTGTTAGCTCCGTATGAGCATTCTGGCGTTGATGAGAATGCCATCTACAACGAACCCTACGTGGAACGGCTTCCCAAACGCCGGCGCTTGAGCGCGGACGCCCTTCCCGAGCCCACGCAAGCACCGCGTGAAAGACGGCCACAGCCGAAATATCTGCAACCGGTCATGACCTCCTCCGACGTCGACGCCTTTGTCGCCAAACATTGTCCCAACGCTCTCGCGCAAAGGGCCATTGAGAAAACCGCAAGCACAGATAGGTTTCAGAGCAAGCTCCAGCTACATAAGCCCCCCAAGGACCTGACATCTGACTTGCCGCGATCGGTTGAGTATGTCCCCCTGTTCAAACCGCGGTCCCAGCAGCTCACTGTCACCGAGTCGACAAATATTGGACCGGTGATGGAATCTGATCTCTTCCCGGCATGCGCGCCCCCCAAATTCCCTCCGACCACGCCAGGCGACGAAGTCTCCCTGCCCCCATCAGCCGAGGATCCTCAACCCTGCACCACGGGCTTGCGCTTCTCCGAGAAGTCGGAGGCTCTTTTCGTTTTCGGCCAGGTAACCAAGGGAGACGGGGTCAAGGCCGCGGTCTCTTCTAGTAAACCTCGGTTCCCTGTGCAGCGCGAGAAGGTGGATCCGTCTCCCACTGTGGAGGAGGTGCCGTGGTGGTTAAAGAATAAGGACAAGCCTTGTCTAGTCCCTGTGGAAGACGCGGTTTTCGCCGAAAATGGCTGTGACACAGATTCCAACGATGAAGAGGCTGTTACTCCGTCAATTGAACCTGAGACTGTTGTGGAGGAGGTGCCGTGGTGGTTAAAGAACAAAGACAAACCTTGTCTAGTCCCTGTGGAAGACGCGGTGTTCGCCGAAAATGGATGTGACACAGACTCCAACGATGACGCATCTAATGCTCCGTCAATTGAACCTGAAACAGTTGTGGAGGAGGTACCATGGTGGTTAAAGAACAAGGACAAGCCTTGTCTTGTCCCTGTGGAAGATGCAGAGTTCGCCGACATTGCATCTTCATTTGAAGATGACAATTCTGACACTACTCTGGCTGGAAATATTTTTGGGCAGACCTCTGGCAACCAGTTAACTGATACATCCGTTTTGACTCTTGGGCCCTTTGGAGCTTCGAACGGCAGTTTGTTTGCAACTTCATCAGCCGTTTCTTCATGTTCTACGTCATCTGGCAGCTTGTTTGGAACCGTCGATCCCTCGTCTGGAGGCTTTGGAACTCCTGCTGGAGCCTCCTCTAGCAACCTCTTTGGAGCTGCAGCTGCCTCATCTGGCAGTGTGTTCGGAGCTGCAGCTGCCTCATCTGGCAGTGTGTTCGGAGCATCCAGTTCAGGAAACGCCTTCGGAGCTTCATCTGGCAGCTTATTTGGGACCGGCGCTCCCTCGTCTGGAGGCTTTGGAACTTCTGGTACGTTTGGAGCCTCATCAAGCAACCTCTTTGGAACTGCAGCTTCTGCATCTGGCAGTATCTTCGGAGCAGCCAGCTCAGGGAACGCCTTTGGAGTTTCCACTGGTAGCCTGTTTGCAACCAGCGCTCCCTCGTCTGGAGGCTTCTCTAACAACCTCTTTGGAGCTGCAGCTGCCTCATCTGGCAGTGTGTTCGGAGCTGCAGCTGCCTCATCTGGCAGTGTGTTCGGAGCATCCAGCTCAGGGAACGCCCTTGGGGCTTCA
>NW_027178623.1:0-1035 GCF_019968985.1 Porospora cf. gigantea B | reverse complement strand
AGCGTCAAGGCGAAGGACTTCAAGCAGTTCTACCTGGCGCAGATGGCCGATGTGGTGTTTTCTCGGACGGTTATGCCCTCGGGTGTATGGTCGCCTCCGTGCCGAGGAGTCTGCAACTTTGCACTTATTCCTGTAACGTAAGCCTATTCTCAACATAACTGATTTCCAGACGACTGGGGTTCTGCAGTCTCCCATTCTCAACGCTGATTCTGGGCTTTCTTCTTCCGTCTTTGCAGTGCTCCGCTGATGCCCTACCTAACGTGCTGCTTGCGTGCAAGGTGTTGGTGGGGTGGATGGCGCTAGTGTCGTTAAAGGTGGGGCTGCAGACTAAAAAGAACTAACGGTGTCCCAGATTTTGCTGTCCATCATTCTCGTACATTTCGCTGTGTGCTACAAGGATATGGTGGAGGCGCAGCTTCTACCCAGATCTCGTGACCTGAGAGCTCTGTGACGTGCGGCAAAACACAGTAATCTTCAGAACACTTATTGACCAACCGTATCATTTTTTAATTCCTTCTTCCGCAGATTATCTAGTAGCCTTCCCTCGGAACACTCTTGCCCTAAGGTCTGGTTTGGTAATGGTAAGTATACGACGCCAAGCGCCGGATTTCAGCTGCAACTAGCCGTCCGGAGGCAGCGAGGTGATGGGCACCAGCGACGGAACAGAGTTCATCAGTTGAGGTAGCTGCATCTGCAGGTCCATTCGATCTCGGACCGCAACGTCGAGGTGAGAGAAGCGGTCGTGCATCTCAGCCGATGCCTTGTCTGTGACGAGCGTTTCCAGCGAAGGTAGGTACGTGTAGGGTTCAGGCAACGTGGGGCTGTGGAAGGACATATAGGCAATGAGCCCGTCGCACCTACGTTGGACCTTGTCGGCGATAGACGTAGGCAGGTGGTCTCCGCTAATTTGATGGCCTGGAGGCACAGGCGTTTCAGAGAGGTAGACCGTTGTGACATGCCCCAGTATTTCGGCCCACATGGTGTGGAGGATTCGAAGGCTGATTCTGCGGATGCTACATCCTAGTTCGTGGCTAA